>NC_062262.1:24723606-25029447 GCF_916048215.2 Malus sylvestris
TCCTTCTTCCCAAGCTTGTCAAACTATTATCTCTCAACTCAATACTATGTTTCCTATCAAAGACCTTGGGCCACTTCATTATTTTCTTGGTCTTGAAGTCAAGTGATCTTCCAAAGGTGTATTCATCTGTTAGACTAAATATATTTTGGATCTTCTCAAAAGACCAAAAAT
Source organism: Malus sylvestris (assembly GCF_916048215.2). NCBI lineage: Eukaryota > Viridiplantae > Streptophyta > Magnoliopsida > Rosales > Rosaceae > Malus > Malus sylvestris. Next base: position 24,723,778 of record NC_062262.1, read on the forward strand.
TGATGGTGCAAAGCCTTGTTCAACTCCACTTAATACTTCCAAACTATATCACTCAAGTCCTCTACTTCCAATCATACTGAATATAGGTCTCTTGTTAGTAGGTTGCAATATCTCACATGGACTAGACCTGACTTATCCTTTGCAGTTAATCTTGTATGTCAATTCGTGCATAATCCAAAGGAATCACACTTTCAAGCAGTCAAAAGGATTCTAAGATATCTCAAAGGGTCTTTGGATCTTGGACTTTGGTTTTCCCCACTGAGTGTCAATGCTTTCTCAAATGTAGATTGGGCATGATGTTCACCTGACAGAAAATCAACAGGAGGTTTTTGTGTGTTCTTTGGTAATTCTCTCATCAACCAGAGTGCCAAAAAGCAACCTGCAGTGGCTAGATCATCTACTGAAGCAGTACAAATCCCTAGCTAACACTGCTACAAAACTTACATTGTATAAATACCAAGTGTAATCTTATTATTTGTCATCAATGAAAAGATATTTTCCCAACAAATACATTAATGCTGATTTCTTGTTAGTTAACAAGCCAAAACAAAAAAGGAGTCGAAGGACACATTAAAAAATTTCCAAACTACAACTTGTTAGCACACCCCAAAAGACAAAAGTACGAGTGCATTTTGAAACAATAAAAAATGCTTAATTCACATAGAAAAGAAAAGAAAATATGTGATAATCTAACTCGTTCCTTTCTAATTATTGACTAAAACTAAACTTTCAACATAAGTCTCTGCATAGTAGCGGGAAAGGGAATTTTGTGCCAATCGGATTCCAAATCTGTTAACTTGCTTGGTTTGAAGATTATAGAAAGCCAAATCATATCCTTCACAATTTTTTCCATGATACTCTAAAAGGAGTTCGTTATTTCTTCTAAACCCTAATGGAGTAGGAATCATTCCAGAAAGAAAAAATGTGTGCAACTTTCCGAAAGACTGTTGTCGTCGAACCCATATGTAAATACTACACGTTTATTGAGCAAGCAAATTGATCCCTTCACTACTGCAAAAAATTGTTTGTCCAACGAAAAACAATTCATCACACAAAGTACATCGCTAAAAACTTATGGCAAAAATTCTTCGTCGAGCAGAATTACTCGGTCAAAGTTTGAGACGCAAAGATTTGTGAGACAAATATTTACAGTTCGCCACACAAGAAGGTATACACACGAAACATAGGTCACAAACGCTACGAAAGAATTCGTCACGTGACCATTTTCGCGATTCGCTGCGCAACCTTTGAGGTGACAAAATGTTTTCGTGGCTTGAAACTACGGGTGACGACAGAGTTTCGTCTCAAAGAAATTTACATGACGAAACATGTCATCGGGTAAACCTCTGCGCGATGAAACATTTTGTCGCGTATTTGATTTTCAACCTTTCTTATATTTTACATTTCGTCGCACTGAAGTTTAAGTGATAAAGTAAGTCGTAGTGTTATATTTGGGCAATGAAACATGTCGTAGCTTTAATTTTTGGACGATGAAAGTATTATGTCACGCAAAATTGTTCTAGTTATTATTTATTATTATTTATTAATTTTATTTAATTATTTATTTTTTAAATGAATTGGATATTTTAATTAATTTTTAAAATTTAGTAGTTAAAATACATAAAAATATGATAAATAATGTAGAAAAGCTATTTATATTATATAGAGAAATGTACTTGCATACCAAAAAATATTATAATATCCTTAATACAAAGTAGCTATTATGAAGGTTGCAGCTGGGAATGTGTTGTGTGGGTCGTATGGAACACGGTGGCTGAGAATCAGTTGATGGCATCGTAAACGTAATGCCGGACAACTGAAGGGAGTGTAAGATTTGGCTCATCTAGTCGCCCTAGGCCGCAAGCTGCCGCTCGAGCACCTGAACTTTCGTCGTCAACGTCGCGACCTGTCCTGAGCAGGCTCTAGATGATGAGGCACTAGCATCACGTACTCGCGCAATATTTTTAACTTATAAATGAAAGAAAAGCAACATTTAAAGAAAACTTGTACATTGCTGCTCAGCTGTCTCGCACCCAGGTCGAACATAAACTTCCTTGAACACATTGATGTCCGGAAACTTAGAACCCTAAACAATGTAGACGAAATTATAGAATAATCATAATAGAATTCACTAAATATTAAAATTTAAAAATAATATACTTTCACCTCTCGTCGCTTCTCCAATTTGTAAGAGAAGGGTTTGAACTCGTGTGGTGGAGAAGTTTCTTTTTCAACCTATTGATCTTTTTGGCCTCAGATCTCTTCTATTAAACACAATTAGTTATGGAAACTGTTATTGGTACTCCAAAAATATCATTCTACACTCCTCACAAGGTATTTTTATTTCTAATTATAAAATGTTTGAATTGTCAAATGAGATTTTTGGAGTACTAATAACAATTCCCTTATTTATTAGTGTATTAGATAAACTATTGTATCCCTCTCCGTATCAGTTTTGTTTGCATCTTGGGTGTGTTCGAGTTTGCTTATTGTATTGGTGACCATAAACAGTAATCACTGTTTGCATGGTCAACCTTAACACGAAATAAACAAATGTCCCCTTAACACGAAAAAAAAATCCTTTCGCACACGTAAGAGCGCGTGCAGAAAGTCTAATGGTAGATAATGCAAAAGACGTATCCAATGTCACTAAGATTTCGAATAGTTGTTCCAAATATAAGTTGATTATGTTTCGTCCCTGCGCTGGAGAGAGCAGAAGTCACATTGTTACGCCTCTTCCCGCATTAAAAAATGGCCTCCTTTGTGACAAATAGAAGCAGAGGTCAAATGCGTGGTGATTTATTGAGAACCTGTCAAAGAATACAACTCAACGTAGCAGTTTTCAGTTTACACAGTAGAAATACACAAAAGAAGCACCGTGGGCCGCCATGGCCATAGAAACTAAGAGTGCCACCACCAGTTGCATTGTTAAGAACAAAAAGGAAAACTACATAATACAAAAACAAAGCTTTCTGGAGAAGAAACGTTGCTATCTATCTAATAAAATTTCTCGAAGAATTAGCTTAGACGTCGTTTAGGCCTCTTACCAGTGGCTCCATCATTCTCCTGCAATAATTCTACGTGTTACAAAATCTTTCCACTTTGCAAAAAAAAAAATAAATAAATAAATAATCCACTGCGGAATCAATAGAAAGAAAAAAAAAACATCACCGAAAACTGACGAGAACGATAGAACATAATATCAAAACTATGCAATCTTTCATCCCTATGGTTTCTGAAAGGCAGAAGAACTACAAGTCTAGAGCAGGAGAGAGATTCAGGAGCTTCTGCCGCACCCAAATTTTGGTCATCACATCCAGGACTCTTTAATTTTATACAACAACAACAAAGCCTTTTCCCACTAAGTGGGGTCGGCTATATGAATCCTAGAACGCCATTGCGCTCATTTGTGTCATGTCCTCCGTTAAATCCAAGTGCTCAAGTCTTTTCTTAGGGTCTCTTCCAAAGTTTTCCTAGGTCTTCCTCTACTCCTTCGGCCCCGAACCTGTCCCGTAGTCACATTTTCGAACCGGAGCGTCAGTAGGCCTTCTTTGCACATGTCCAAACCACCGGAACCGATTTTCTCTTATATTTCCTTCAATTTTGGCTACTCCTACTTTACCTCGGATATCCTAATTCTCAATCTTATCCTTTCCCGTGTGCCCATACATCCCACGAAGCATCCTCATCTCCGCTACACCCATTTTGTGTACGTTGATGCTTCACCGCCTAACATTCTGTGCCATACAACATCGCTGGCCTTATTGCCGTCCTATAAAATTTTCCCTTGAGCTTCAGTGGCCTACGACGGTCACACAACACGCCGGATGCACTCTTACACTTCATCCATCCAGCTTGTATTCTATGGTTGAGATCTCCATCTAATTCTCCGTTCTCTTGCAAGATAGATCCTAGGTAGCGAAAACGGTCACTTTTTGTGATCTTCGCTAGATTGCTCCGGTTATTAGTGTGGATAAGTATATAAATGGATAGAGATAGGAAAGCAAACACAAGATGTACGTGGTTCACCCAGATTGGCTACGTCCACGGAATAGAGGAGTTCTCATTAATTGTGAAGGGTTTGTACAAGTACATAGGTTCAAGCTCTCCTTTAGTGGGTACAGGTGAATGATTTAGTACAAATGACATTAGGAAATATTGTGGGAGAATGATCTCGTAGCCACGAAACTTCTAAGTACCGGAGTGTGGTATCGTCTTGACTTGCCTTATCTGTCTCATAGGTAGATGTGGCATCTTCTCTGGAAGTACTCTTCCTCCATCCAGGGGTGGTATCTGTAACTGGTGGAGATGCACAAGGTAATGTATCAATTTCACTTGAAGCTTACTTGTAGTTTCATGCTTGGTCAAGCGAGATACAAACCATGTAGTAGGAGTCCCCCAAGTCGCCGAGCTGGGGGATCTGCTAAAAGAGGTGACAGACAAGGTAAGCAATCAGAGCTCCGGCTGATTGTTCACATTCTCCCTATCTTGCAGGCAGCATGAAGGATAAAGAGAAGAAAAATGAGGAGATATGATATGGGATACTTTTGCTTTTGAAGAAGTAACTTTCCACAGGCTTATTCTTGAACTAGGCTGGAGGGTTTTCTGGTTTCCTCCAGAGTATAAGGCCGACTGAAGAATTTGAGGGTCAAAACAAGTCCATCAAATCTAGAGTACGTTCGACCCTGCTGATATGGGATACTTTTGCTTTTGATAGAGTAGTGGATGTATCGGCACGTGTGCTGTTACGCTTGTCTCCACATGCTTCCTTGTATCCTTCTCACTTGCCCTATCTGTTCCTCAGGCAGATGCGGTATCTTCCCTGGAAGCATAAGATGTTGAAGATGAGTACTCGAGAGCAATGCCAGGTAAGTAATCAGGTAAGGGGTTCCAGGCAGTCAGTTCCTGGCTGGAAGCTTGATTCCAAGTGCTGACTGATTGCTCTCTTTCTCCTTGTCTTGCAGGTAAGAACAAGGCCAAAGGAAAAGACAGGGAAAAAGCATGATATGGGATACTCTTGCTTTTAACCCTGATGATATGAGATAATCTTGCTCTAGTATAGCTTGTTTACAGAGGTATTATTGGGGGGAAAGAAAGCTGAATATTTCGAAAGGCTTTGTTGGGAGTGCCCTCTTAGATAAGAGAAAGGGTTGAGCATTTTTGCAGGTCTGCCTGTCCGTTAGGGATGGAAGTCGACATATATAGGAGTCTCCCTAACATCAAGTAATAATGCTATTCCTTTACCCTGCTTGGTTATAGCACGGTAGTGGGAGCTGCCAGCTTCACATGTTTTAACTCTGTCAGAGCACTTTGAAAAAGTGATTTGTGGTATCTGGAAAGCTGATGTTGCGTGTGAAGATTACAGACCTGTCGGGGGTCTGGCTCTCGAGATTCGGAGAACGATGCCTCTTCGATTTTTGAGAAAGCAATCCTGCTGGGGGTCTGGCTCTCGAGATTCGGAGAGCGGTGTCTCTTCGATTTTTGAGAAAGTAATCATGTTGGGAGTCTGGCTCTCGAGATTCGGAGGGCGGTGCCTCTTCGATTTTGGAGCAAGCAATCTTGTTGGGAGTGTTTTCTCGAATGTGAGTAAAGGTTGGGCATGTTTGCTAGTCTACCTTGCCACGAAGCACAGAGGTTGACACACAGGGACTTTCCAATTATCCAGCAGTGGTACTGTTCCTTTACCCTCTCTTCGATTTTGAGAAAGTAATCATGTTGGGAGTCTGGCTCTCGAGATTCGGAGGGCGGTGCCTCTTCGATTTTGGAGCAAGCAATCTTGTTGGGAGTGTTTTCTCGAATGTGAGTAAAGGTTGGGCATGTTTGCTAGTCTACCTTGCCACGAAGCACAGAGGTTGACACACAGGGACTTTCCAATTATCCAGCAGTGGTACTGTTCCTTTACCCTCTCTTCGATTTTGAGAAAGTAATCATGTTGGGAGTCTGGCTCTCGAGATTCGGAGGGCGGTGCCTCTTCGATTTTGGAGCAAGCAATCTTGTTGGGAGTGTTTTCTCGAATGTGAGTAAAGGTTGGGCATGTTTGCTAGTCTACCTTGCCACGAAGCACAGAGGTTGACACACAGGGACTTTCCAATTATCCAGCAGTGGTACTGTTCCTTTACCCTCTCTTCGATTTTGAGAAAGTAATCATGTTGGGAGTCTGGCTCTCGAGATTCGGAGGGCGGTGCCTCTTCGATTTTGGAGCAAGCAATCTTGTTGGGAGTGTTTTCTCGAATGTGAGTAAAGGTTGGGCATGTTTGCTAGTCTACCTTGCCACGAAGCACAAAGGTTGACACACAGGGACTTTCCAATTATCCAGCAGTGGTACTGTTCCTTTACCCTCTCTTCGATTTTTGAGAAAGTAATCATGTTGGGAGTCTGGCTCTCGACATTCGGAGGGCGGTGCCTCTTCGATTTTGGAGCAAGCAATCTTGTTAGGAGTGTTTTCTCGAATGTGAGTAAAGGTTGGGCATGTTTGCTAGTCTACCTTGCCACGAAGCACAGAGGTTGACACACCGGGACTTTCCAATTATCCAGCAGTGGTACTGTTCCTTTACCCTTGTGGGTAATAATATGGTAGCTAGACCTTCAAAATTTATGTGTCTAAACTTTGTTAGTGTTGTTTCTTTGCAATTCTTTTACCCTTCTTGGTCAGAACGATGTAGTGGGAGCTGCAAGCTTCATGTGTCTCAACTTTGTCAGAGAACTTTGGTACCCATGAGCTACTGTTGCGTGTGGGAAGTGGGTGATTGAACAGTACGATTTATGTGCTTTCTACTTCGCCAGAAATCTTCGACAGAATGCCCATAATTTCCGCAAAGCTGAGTGTGCGTGTGACAGGTGCTGACAAGGCTGGAAAAGTAGGTGCCTCTTCGATTTCTGAAATCGGCCCTCGTGGTCTCTGAGCAGCCCAGCTTTTGAGAAAGCAAGCCTCTTCGATTTCTGAGATCGGCCTTTGTAGTCTTTGAGCAGCCCAGCTTTTGAGAAAGCAAACACCTCTTCAATTTCTGAGATCGACCCTCGTGGTCTCTGAGCAGCCCAGCTTTTGAGAAAGCAAACGCCTCTTCGATTTCTGAGCAGGCGCCTCTTCGATTTCTGAAGCTTCGTCGAGTGCAGATTTTTATAGGGGCTGACATTAAGTTCCAAAGCACACTTGAATATCCACCAGTAGAAGCTCCATTCTTGCACTTCTAAGATCTTGATTTGTCCGACCTCTTCTCTCTTCAACACCTTTGAAAATGTCTGGCCCCTCCGACCGTCGTTTTGACTTGAACCTTGTTGAAGAGGCAGCCCCGCCTTCTCCAGACAACATATGGCGCCCATCCTTCGTCTCCCCTACTGGTCCTCTTACCGTTGGGGATTCCGTGATGAAGAATGATATGACCGCTGCGGTAGTGGCCAGGAACCTTCTCACTCCCAAAGATAACAGACTACTTTCCAAACGGTCTGATGAGTTGTCTGTTAAGGATTCTCTGGCTCTCAGTGTTCAGTGTGCAGGTTCTGTGTCTAATATGGCCCAACGCCTATTTGCTCGAACCCGCCAAGTTGAATCATTGGCGGCTGAAGTGATGAGTCTCAAACAGGAGATTAGAGGGCTCAAGCATGAGAATAAACAGTTGCACCGACTCGCACATGACTATGCTACAAACATGAAGAGGAAGCTTGACCAGATGAAGGAATCTGATGGTCAGGTTTTACTTGATCATCAGAGATTTGTGGGTTTGTTCCAAAGGCATTTATTGCCTTCGTCTTCTGGGGCTGTACCGCGTAATGAAGCTCCAAATGATCAATCTCTGATGCCTCCTCCTTCTAGGGTTTTGTCCAGTACTGAGGCTCCGAATGATCCCCCTCTGGTGCCTTCTCTTTCTGGGGCTCTACTGACTGCTGAGACTTCTCCTAAGCAACCTTTGTGAAGGCTCCCTCTTGTTTGTTTATTTTGACTCAAGTATATGTACATATTTGTAACTTATCGGGGATATCAATAAATAAGCTTTCCTTCATTTCAACGTATTGTGTTAAATGCACCAAAGCCTTCTTCGCTAAGTTCTTTGAATTTTCTTTTGTTGAAGCTTGTATGTTGAAGCTTTGTGAGTGGAGCATATAGGTTGAGGTAGTCTTCCCTTAATTTCCCGAGTGAGGAAAACTTCTCGGTTGGAGACTTGGAAAATCCAAGTCACTAAGTGGGATCGGCTATATGAATCTTAGAACGCCATTGTGTTCTGTCCTGTGTCATGTCCTCCGTTAGATCCAAGTACTCTAAGTCTTTTCTTAGGGTCTCTTCCAAAGTTTTCCTAGGTCTTCCTCTGCCCCTTCGGCCCTGAACCTCTGTCCCATAGTCGCATCTTCTAATCGGAGCGTCAGTAGGCCTTCTTTGCACATGTCCAAACCACCGTAACCGATTTTCTCTCATCTTTCCTTCAATTTCGGCTACTCCTACTTTACCCCGGATATCCTCATTCCTAATCTTATCCTTTCTCGTGTGCCCACACATCCAACGAAGCATCCTCATCTCCGCTACACCCATTTTGTGTACGTGTTGATGCTTCACCGCCCAACATTCTGTGCCATACAGCATCGCCGGCCTTATTGCCGTCCTATAAAATTTTCCCTTGAGCTTCAGTGGCATACGGCGGTCACACAACACGCCGGATGCACTCTTCCACTTCATCCATCCAGCTTGTATTCTATGGTTGAGATCTCCATCTAATTCTCCGTTCTTTTGCAAGATAGATCCTAGGTAACGAAAACGGTCGCTCTTTGGTATTTCTTGATCTCCGATCCTCACCCCTAACTCGTTTTGGCCTCCATTTGCACTGAACTTGCACTCCATATATTCTGTCTTTGATCGGCTTAGGCGAAGACCTTTAGATTCCAACACTTCTCTCCAAAGGTTAAGCTTTGCATTTACCCCTTCCTGAGTTTCATCTATCAACACTATATCGTCTGCGAAAAGTATACACCAAGGAATATCACCTTGAATATGTCCTGTTAACTCATCCATTACCAACGCAAAAAGGTAAGGACTTAAGGATGAGCCTTGATGTAATCCTACAGTTATGGGAAAGCTTTCGGTTTGTCCTTCATGAGTTCTTACGGCAGTCTTTGCTCCTTCATACATATCCTGTATAGCTTGGATATATGCTACTCGTACTCCTTTCTTCTCTAAAATCCTCCAAAGAATGTCTCTTTCTTTAATTTTATGAACTCCTATTTTATGTTTATTAATTCTTTCAATTTTTAACTAGTTATCGTAGTTATGTTTTAAAAATAAACATAATCCTTTCCTTTGATTCTGAAATTTCTTTCCTACACAACTGTTCTGTTCGGTTTTCAGCTCTGCAAGATGACCTTCATCAATGACATTGTCCTTAACATTCCTAGGTTATTCTAAATCTTGTTTTCTCTTTCATTTCATTGGATTTTGAACATCTTTTCTACACAGCTGTTCTGTTTTCACGTGTGAAAGATGAACTTTAGTGACATTGAAATCAAAATTCCTAGATTTTTCTAAATCTTTTTACCATCACAAAACCAGTAAACTCGAAAAAATTTCTTGTGTACTGTAAGATCCAATTACATGATTTATTGAGTACAGAATTTTTTAAATAGTCATGGAGTTCAATAAGAGATAACTAAAGACATAAATTACCAACAATACCCTGCAAAAAATATATATTGCAAACACAAACTGGAAATTTTCATCATAAAGAAAAAATAAATGGCATTTACAACGATTAAAAACAGAGAAAAAAACACTTACTATATATGACCAGGTAATTCCATGGTGCCACGATAATCCGGTGCTGGAGAAAAAAACTCTATGCTATATTTGCATCGAACCTGATTCTACCAGAAGAAAAATCAGAAAAATATGTAAACCAAGTTATTAGTCTTCTCTACCTAAGTTTTTGCGCCATCCTGCTGTCTGCTCAAAGCAGTTGTAGCAGTCACGGAGCCTGGACTCCCTGGTGAAGAGAAAAATGCCCCAAGAGCCTCTAGAAAGAACCTCTTATTAGGGACAATACCATCATTTTCCATGGACTTCAGCAGTTTCTCGAGAAGCTCCTTCATGTTGCCCTTAGTGTAATACTTGTATAGAAGTTTATATGTTGATACATTTGGGCGTACCCTAATACTATTTGCACTGACAAAAAGCTTATCAGCTTCCATGGGCAAACCATTCATGCAGTAAACATCGAGCATCGCATTCAGCGTTGAAACCTTTAGCTCCCTTCCAGAATCAGCCAACCTTTCAAATACATCCCTAGCTTTTGAAACACAATCGCAGAACCCATACATCATGATAAGACTCTCATATGTTATGAAGCTTGGCGTATATTTCATGTCAGTCATCTTCTGGAATACATGTTCCGCTTTCTCCATAAGCCTTGCCTTCCCATAATTTATGATCATTGAATTAAACGTTGGAAGTGTTGGTTTCTCCTTGGAACGAAGTAAGCTCTTAAATACCTGTTCCATCTTATCGAATTGTTGCTTCTTCCCATATGAATCAATCAGCAAATTAAAGGTGATTATGTCAGGCTTACACTGATTACTTTTCATCCGAGAAAGCACAGATTCCATTTCTCTTATATTCCCATTCTTCCCATATGCATCCATTACACCATTATACGTATAAATATCAGGGGAAGCAACGCTCTCATCAAGATCCTTAAATAAAGCATTAACTTTCTCTACATTTCGAGATTGTGCAAAAGCTCTCAAAAGAATGTTGTAGGTCACAATGCTGGGTTGGCATCGTTCCATTCCCTTCATCTTGTTGAAGTATCCAAGAGCTTTGTCCAAAGCCTTTGCTTTGTCCTTGGAGTTTAAGTGGGCTGAGATAAGTGCATTGTAGACAGAAGTATCAGGCCGGCACCCACTATTACGCATCTCAGAGAAAAGCCACATTGCCATCCGAGTTTGGCCTTTCTTTCCCATAACCGAGATCAATTTTGAATACACACCGTTATCAGCAACGTACCACCGCTGTCTTTGCATCCATCTGAACACCTGAGTGTGGGTTGTATAAGTGAAGGTATCTTCCATCCTATCATAATTTCTGCTATAAAATGCTCACAGAGTAACTGACATGTCTAACACAAAATTAGCAGTCGTTCACTATCAAAAGCACCAAGACCTAAAAACCCATAAAATTTATGCCGTTTCCATTATTTAAAATGTGAGAACATGTAACCAAATGTGAGAACATGTAATCAAATCCACATAGATTAGAGAGCTGATTTTCAGACGCCGTTTTTAGCCTCTCGCATGCCCCTCTTTATTTCTGGTTATCGGATTGAATAAATCAAGCGTAAACAATAAAAAGGATTAAGCAGGGGTGCGTAGGAGGAGAAAAAGGGTGTGTGTTTATCATTTCCATATCGATTAATCAAGTTTTTGTTTATAAATGGCGTCCACAGACCGAAACACAATAAACAATTCAACAATTTCAAATACCCAGAAGCTAAAATTGCAGAAAAGATTGAAAATTGAGCTGACCTCCAAGCACTGAAGCCACTTATCAGTCTTCCCAAGCTCTTCAAAGAGCATAAAGCAATGCTCCGTCCTCACAATCTTAACGTACTTATTTAGCGTCTTCAACAACGGCTCTTTGTCACTGAAGCTCCTCATGAGCGTCCGAACCACCTCCCGGACTTCCGGGTCCTCGGTCTTTGGTCCCGGATTTCTTTTGGGTCGGGTCGAAACGCAGGAAATTCGGGTCCTAGGTCGCTTACGGATAAGCGGATGCGGAAGCCATGGCTGGGTGAAGCTGTAATTTTGGGAGGAATGAAAGGTAAATTGAAATGTAGAGGGTTGGAGAGAGTTGGGTGAGATTGTTAGGGACATTTTGGTTTCTGCGAGTGGGGAAGGAGGGGGAGGAGGGTTTTGAGTTGGGAGTCAAGTGGGATGTGGTGTGTCGCAGTTTCGCTGGGTTGCACTTGCCCTGGTACAATTTAAAGGATAGCCATACCTCCTAGAAAATTATACAAAAACTCAAAATTAATTGTCTAACCATTTGAGGAATTAACACTACGTTTAGACAAAGAAAACTAAAATTACTAAATAATTTTAAAATGATGGAATTTTATTTTTTAGAATTTGTGAATTTTTTTGTTTGGTTAGCATAAAAAAAACAATGGAATTGAAACGGAATTTGTTATTTTTAAGTTCTCAATCATAGAAATTGGTAAAATGACACCTATTAACATGGAATTTAAACTTGGGAATTGGAGGTCTCATATTCCAAGTTTTTTTCCACGCGGAAATTCTAAATTTCTATGTTTATGAATCCAAACAAGAGAATTGGTACATGTCAATTTACAAATTCTAACTTTTATCCAAATTCCAAGTTTATTTCCATCATCCAAATATAGTGTAAGGGCCTATTTAATTGAGGAATCAATGTTAGAATGGTTACAACAGTTACACCAATTAGTGGACTAACATAAAGTCATGCAACTCTCACTCTTGGACGTTCAAGAATTGCTCAGTTGATTAATCACAGGAACTCCATGCCAATACCTTGTCTTTGTCTCTATGAAAAATGAAATGTATACTCTTTATAGGGACGACCTGTAAAAATTCAAGTAGGTAGAACAATCGGTAGTCGGCATGGGATAAATTCGAATTCCTGTGGATTTCTCCCCTAAGAATGGCAAATCTCCTTAGGAGGCCTTCTATGAATTCAGGCATGACCCAAGTGACGAATGGTTGTTACTGTCTGGTCGGAAGAATAGTACTGGTGCCTTATTAAAAACCTTTTTAAGTAAAACCCAGTGGAAGAAAAACTTAGCAAAGGAAAATAGAGTACACGGGCTAAAGTGTTGCCATCTTCGAAATGCCTCCCCCCTAAACTAGCACATGGTTAGGTGCTTCCTAAACAACTGCATGAACAAGACCCCTTATGCTAGGTCTGAAAGCCTTCATAACCCAATACCTCTAATGTGCTTCTGAAATGAGCTCTTAAGTAGGGATTTGATAAATAGGTCAGCATGGTTATCCTGGGAACCAATATGACAGGCCTCAATTTTCTTCTCTTGCAACTGTTCATACGAGAAGAAAAACTTGGGTGTTATGTGTATGGTGGCATCACCCTTGATAAAGCCTAACTTTAACTGGTTGATACACGTAGTGTAGCCCATGATAAAGCCTAACTTTAACTGGTTGATACATGTAGTGTAGCCCATCTGTAGCAGAGGTTACCTTACACGTACTTACACTATGCTCATAGCTCGTAACAAACTACACTCCGAGTAGCTTCATAAAAGGCTATGAGTTCAGCATGGTTAAACGAAGTAGCAACCAACGTTATTTTATAAACCTCCAGTTATAGCGGTGTTTCTAATGGTAAATACATAACTCGTATGGGAACATGCCTTTGTGTCGGTTTGATAAGTACCTAGCATCAACGAACTCAACAAGCAGTGCATCGAATTTCTAAGATGCATAGGTATAAAACATGCCCCTTTCTGCACTGCCCTTAAGGTATTGAAAAATGTCTTTAGTGTCATTTAGTGGCGGTGTGTTGGCATGGAACTGTATCCTGCCAAAGATTCACATTAAATGAGACGTCTGGTCTAGTACACTAGCTAAGTATAACAAAGCTTTAATAACACTAAGAAAGGGGAATTTTGATCCCAAGATCTCTTTGTCATCTTCCTTAGAATGAAAAGGGTCCTTCTTAGGATCTAAAGATCAAATGACAATAAGATGATTGGATGACTTTGCTTCTAGGAAGTTAGATCAACGCAACACTTTTTGAGTGTAGTTCGATTGGTGGACTAAGATCCCGCTTTCACGATACTCGAACTGTAGGCCTATACAATACTTAGCCTTACCTAGATCCTTCATCTCAAATTCCTTCTTCAGGTGCATAGCAGTTATTTGGATCTCTTCTGGAGTTCCACTAAGGTTCATGTTATTGACATATACTGCAATTACCGCAAAGCCAAAATTGGTGAGCTTAATAAACACGCATAGGTGCAATTCGTTGCTCATATATCTCATTCTGATCAAGTACTCGCAATTCGTTTCAAACTATATAGCAAATGCTTCAACCTAATTAAAAACATGTATTGTCGTAGGGAACTCATTGATTCATGTATTACCAATCCTGATGGAACTTTCATACAAAATCTCTGTATCTAGATCTCTATAAGGATACACATTGACCATGTCCATAAATTGGATACTTAGTTTTTTGAAACTACTAAACTGATCCTCATTATTCTCATTATGCTTCCTTCAAATACCCATTTAAAGCCTATGGTTTTTTGTTCTTTTTTTTTATTTAACATAAAAAGAATGAAACCTTTTTTTTTTTGTTTTATCATTAGATATAACTAAATATAAGTCAATTAAGTTTTATTATTCCTTGTCTACAAATATCCAATTTTTTATGCCTAATACCCCATAGATAGTTTGAACTACATATGAACAATACTCAATTTTAGCTCCAATGGTTTATAGAACTCTACCTTTTCAAGTCCATTCAACACGTGCAATTTCAACGTTTGAGGGTGTTGAAACGACCGGTCCGAACACCCAAATGTTCGCTAAGAAATCAAGTTTGACTTGGATTGTCTCTTCTTGTTTTGGGTAGTCAGATCGACAATGTGCTTCAACAACCGATCGTGGTTCAATTTCATCGCCCTTTATTGTTTCAACGGCCACAACAAAAGAAAACACATCATCGATGATGATCTTGTTGAAGGAATTATTTTGTAAAACATGTTCATTTGAGCAACATCATATAGCATGCAATTAACAATTAAAGGCGGAATCATGCTTGTATGTACTCAAAAACAAAACATGACCATGAAATTCAAAGCCTAGTAGATTGGTGAACCAATAATCAACTCAAAAACAAAGTGAGTTGAAATTAATACCTTTGTAGATTCCTCTTTGCATAAGCAAAGGCTAATCACCCAAAGAGATAGGGCCTTCATTCCTTGCTTCTTAGATCCATGGATTTGGATGGAAGAATAGGTTCTCCAAGTTCCCAAAATTGAGAACCTCTAAGTCTCTACACCAAGGAGAGATTGGATGATGAATGAGTGACCTTGGAGGATTAGATGACTAGCTAATCACCTCCAAGGTGTTGGCCTCTTTAGAGAGAAAATGGAGAGACAATTCTCACCCATTTTCCCCAAAAATAAACCCTTATTTCACTTAATGAATATTTGGCTATAAAATCATTTATATAGTCACTTCTTTAAGTGACCTAAGCAATGAGATTAGGGAATGCGTTCCGAATCACATTCAAGGTAATCATATAAGCACAAGACACACATTGGATAGTAGACATGAGAAAATAAACTATCAAACCAAACAATGTGGTCAAGAGTATTAGATTAGAGAAGGACCGTATTGCATTTGTAATCTCGAACTGAATAGGTTCTCTAACCTCTTCTGATTAGCTTGGGTAACCATGATATGCGGCTAGGTGTCACTCATGGTTTGTGGAAGCCCTAAACGTGTGTAATCACTAAAGGGAGAATTGAAAATAGTTTCAATTCACAATCGATGTAAAATGGTTTTAATCGCCCACTACCTCGTTAAAAGGAACCTAATGGATCGTACACCGTGTAAGGTAGAGATGGACGAAATAAATGAAATGAGTAAGATTAATTGAATGGTTTAATTATTTATGGCAAGGATTAATTAATATGTTAATTAATCAAACGAATAAGTTCGTTAAAGACCACGGGATAGTTTTGGACCTTAAGGCCCAATGGGCTTCGAACGTCAAGCCCATTAACTTAAGTTGTATGACAATTTAATGAATAAAGATTCATTAAAGCCCAAAAGCCCAAAAATCCCTAAATGGCCGGCCATAAGGAATGAATTAGGGTTTTGGTTATTTAGGTCACTTAAAGAAGTGACTATATAAATGACTTTATAGCCAAATATTCATTTAAGTGAAATAAGGGTTTATTTTTGGGGAAAATGGGTGAGAATTGTCTCTCCATTTTCTCTCTAAAGAGGCCAACACCTTGGAGGTGATTAGCTAGTCATCTAATCCTCCAAGGTCACTCATTCATCATCCAATCTCTCCTTGGTGTAGAGACTTAGAGGTTCTCAATTTTGGGAACTTGGAGAACCTATTCTTCCATCCAAATCCATGGATCTAAGAAGCAAGGAATGAAGGCCCTATCTCTTTGGGTGATTAGCCTTTGCTTATGCAAAGAGGAATCTACAAAGGTATTAATTTCAACTCACTTATTTTTGAGTTGATTATTGGTTCACCAATCTACTAGGCTTTGAATTTCATGGTCATGTTTTGTTTTTGAGTACATACAAGCATGATTCCGCCTTTAATTGTTAATTGCATGCTATATGATGTTGCTCAAATGAACATGTTTTACAAAATAATTCCTTCAAGTGGTATCAGAGCCTAGGTCTAGTAGTTGGTGAATCCTTTTGTGTTTTGTAGTTCATAAGTTTGTGATCTAAAAGTTGTAATTGTTACAAGCTTTATTCTTGCTTCTTTGAAAGTAAATTTTGTTGGAAAATTTGCTATCTCAAATGTTGTAGATGTTGTTCATATGAGCATGAATATTGGAGCTAAAATTTGGTGCCATGCTTTTGGGAAAATTCGGCCAAAATCAAAGGGTGAAATTTTGGGTTCTTGTTTGACTTGTTAAAAGTGTTTTAATGTGTTCTTTGGAACCCCTAAGTACCCTAGTTTGGTTAGATGTTATTTCCCTTAAGTAAGAATGGTTTTGGAATGTTTTTGGGTGGAAAAAGTTCATGGAAAAATTTGGGTTTTTCATGGATGTTCTTCATTGTTCTTGATGTTCTTGCCAAGAACAAAAAGGTTTGGTGTTTTGATTCAAAGTTTTGAATTATTTCATAAACTTATCTTACATACACTTGCATGTTTTTTGACAAAACTTACAAATCAACACACACACCACTCTTATCCTCTCCCTAAAACAGGCCACTCCCTCAAAGGGAGTACTTTTGGGGCTTTTATGCAATTACATAAAGTTTTGATACTTTTGTGTATTTGCACTTTGGCCCAAAAGTTTACGTTTTTACGTTTAGGTCCAAAAACGCTAAAGGACAAATTGTTTTGTTCCTTTAATGAAGTTTTTGTATTATTAAAAGTTTGGGTTCTAGTTGTATTTACATGAAGTTGTGACTTTTGTGTATTATACAAAGTGACCCCAAAAGTTTTTGTATTTGCAATATGGCCCAAAAGTTGAGGTTAATTGCAAGATGGCCCAAATAGGATGAGAACAAAATTGTTTTGTCTCTTTAAATGAGAATTGGATTTTCATTTTGTTTAGCTCCATTTAAATCAATTTTATGGATACAAAAACCAAATGAAAATGTTGCATTCAATTAATTAGTTAAAGTGTTAATTAATTAAAGGGTGATTATGAACCTAAGCCTAATATAATTGAGCTATGTGAAAGGCGTTTCAAATTTGTTTGAACCATGGGAATGTGTAGATTAAATTTTGGTTGTAATTTGATTTGATCAAATGTTGTAAAAGGGCTTAAGCTCTTCTTTACTTTAAAGTAATTTGTTATATGCAAATGTTGTAATGAGCATAAGCTCACCTTTACTTTGAAGTACTTCTTTCTTGCTTTATATGATATGCATGAAAATGAAGTAGTTGGGTCCAACGCCCATAAGACAACACGCCTTAATGTGATTAAACGCGTAACTAAAATCAATCTTCATTCCTAGACTGAGGTTCAACACAAGGCTCGTGTTGAATCGAAACAAAGGTTCATAATCATCCTTAGGCCCTAAGGCAACTATGTAGTCCATCAAATGAATGCAAAGTTTTATGTTAGTAGTATCATATACTCTTGCTTTAAAAATCGTTTTAAAAGCATAGTGGGAGTATTATGTACAACTAAAACAAAGTGATGGACCAATAGTTGAAAAAGGACCAAAATAGTTTTAATAGAGATTAAAATGTATGTTTATATGTGATGAGACACAAAACCCTCAACCAAACCAATATTAAGTTGATAAGCGAGAGATGTTTAGAATATCTCTTCGTGGCCTTCCACCGTGGTGGGATCCAATCGTTTATGACTTGTACACCGGCTTCACCCTATCATGGGGGAGTACACAGTGCATGCTTATACTCAGGAGGAATCCATATACATATGATGAGGTGAGTGTAGGCAACGAGGATAGCTATATATCGTATCATCGTGAGGCTATTCTTGAACCCCTTCACACACTAAGCATGGTGGGAAGAACTTAACTAAGTGCAATGGAACCAATATCATATCATTGTGAGGTTACATTCTCTAGAGGCCAAATAAGATGGGTACTTGCATGAGTTGCAAATGAGTAAGCGTACTCTCTCATTATTATTGTTGCTAGCCATATATCGTATCATCGTGAGGTGGGCTTGGTAATAGTGAGCCTCCCATAACCTACTAGGAGTTTCATCCAAAACTCTCGAATTCCTATGAGGGATATGGAATTTGCCAAAAATAGTGGGTGGTGCTATTTTGATTTAAAGACCCGAATCAAATGGCTTAAAATCAATCAATTTATATTTGTTATGTATTTGTTTACCAATATATTTGCAAACGCTATCCAACACTTGACAAAACCGAACGTTTAGTTTACGGACTTGGTACTACAAAACCATAGATTGTCTTTAATGGCTTGTAAAAGTACCAAAGTAGTCTCATCCTCACAATCTTCCTAATGATAATGTATCATTAGAAGAATATGTTAGAAAAGGTCTATCATAAAGAGGACAACACTTTTAATGTCATAATTCTTCAATTACAAATTGTTGTATGAAGAAATAGGAGTTGCTTTGAACAACTCTTAGTCAATGCAAACACTTAGTGCTTGTTTCTTTGTTAAATGAACAAAGAACTTGAGAAGAAAGCACAAAGGCATGAACACTTAAATGTGCCATGATTCTTCATTTACAAATTGTTGTATGAAGAAATGAGAGTTGCCTTGTACAACTCTTGAAGGTTTGTAATTATGTTTAGAACATAATGGTTGGTTGACAAAAATAGTCCATTAACATGGACTTATGATGATTTTGAATCATTGAATGTTGAAGTGATAAACCACTTAAACGAGACGGAAACTAGGCAAGGACTTCACCTTTGTTTCCCTATCCTAATCGTTCACTAAGTTTATTGTAAACTATATAGTGAACAATAACCACATACTCTCCAAAATGTTTGATGTGTATAACACAATTGAAAAAGGTTTCAAGAGAGATAGTGGGAGTTTAGGGACCATGACTAATGTAGTCAAAGGTGAAAGTCAAATAAAGAAGATAAATAACTCCAAGGGAACAAACTTTCTTTATGAAAGGATGGATATTGGAAGGGGTATTTGCAAGAAATGTCTTGCAAGTGTCAAGGACACACCTTTCGAAGGTGTTGTAAATTGTTCTTGAATAGTTCAAAACAGTTGGTTCTTCTACTTGAATGCATGATTCTGTATTAGTGACTATGTTTTACAATCGTTGTAAAAGTGTGGCTAATAAGAAGTAGAAGATAAATGAGAGAAGAGAAAGTACTTCACATTCGAAACGTGAATCAAATGTAGATCTCTGCGAAAGCAGATGGTACTTACTTCCTCATATGAACTACCAAAGAAATTGGAAAAACATAGATTGTCTTTGTATTCCAATTTTAAGGAACTAAATTCAGTCACTATGTGAAATGGATAAATGTTTTGTTTGACAAAACAATGTTCTTTATTAATCAATGATTGGATTATGGTAATCTAATTAATTATCTCTATAGTAGAGATAATATGGTGGTGTTAACTGTTTAGAAAATAATGATGCTTAAAACCCAAAAGGTTGCAAGGTAGTGACTAATCCCAACTAAAGTTGTGATACCTCTAAAAACATAAGTTATGAGTTGGTGAAAGATGGATGCTTTGGATCGTTAGATCCGGATCCAATACCTTCTTGTTAAAATTGTATAGAGGCAAAATGTTTGAATCTTTATTCTTTTGGAAAGAAGAAAGAATCACAAAGTTGTTGAGATTAATTCACTTAAATGTTAGTGGCACTTGTCCACAAACATAATATTACTCATGTTGAATTACATTCACCGAAGATCACTCTCGGTTGGACTATAGTTTATTTTGAATAAACACAAGTCCGAATACTTTGCAAAATGTTTCAAAGAATTCAAGTAATGTAAGTTGATGAGTAAGACGTCTAAAGTATTTACCTCCTTAGATTTGATCCAAGGAAAGGTAACACTTTAGATGAGTTTCCTTGAAAGATATCAAGGAAAATAGCATCATAAGATAATGTATTTCTCCATTAGGAGAAGAACGAACTTGAATAAGATTTAGTTCGTTAGATGTTATCTATTACCCATATATAGGATATATACTTCTAAAAACAATATGATTGTCAATGAGAAGATCTTCCAATATTTTCATGACTCCATAAGATGTAGTTGGAAAAGAAAGACAAATCTTAAGCATGTTAAAGATTTGGGGTTGTGTGCTAACAAGCAATATTTGTTTGATAATAATCTTGTAGGATATCCTTAAAATAACTTTTGGATATCGCTTCTATAAACCAACTAACAAATGTTGTTTTGTTGGATAGTTCATTGTAATTCTACAATGTGATTTGCCTAAAAGCAAATGAACGAGAGATAGAACTCAAAGAATGGGTTCTTTGAGAGACAAGAAAGTAATCAACAAATATAACAACCTAGTTCCTATACCACAAGCTCCAAGGTAGTCGATAAGGATTTAAAAACCGTCTCAGTTGAATGGTTTTGAACTTTATGACTATGTCATAGAGTTGCACCTCTTAATTCGAAAGAAATAAGAATGAAAATCCTTATGACTACATTGAGTGCATATACGATATATACTCAAGGAAATGGTAAAGTACCATTTGACTCGAAATAATGAAACCTTCATAGCTAATTGGTAGCTTAAGGTGACTACAATCAAAGAGAATTGTTAACTTTAAAGGAACCATTTTTGACGTAGTCTTAGTTTCAATTAATTCGAAGATTGTTAGCTACAACTAAATGGTGATTCAATGTTTTGACATAATATGGGTTTCCGAAACCATTATTAAGATAGTCTTGATAATATATGTCTAAAACTATGAATCACAAGACATGAAAGTTGTAGAGATCCATCCATCATGGATCTTAGCAAGTTAGTGGGAGCTATTTGCATTTTATGAGAAAAATGATCAAATCGTTTGATTTCTCATAAAGATGTAAATGAATCTTTTGTTTACTAGTTTTACAAAAGATTAGTGGGAGTTAATCATGTTCCTAAAAATTTAAATATATATGATATATTAATTTTGGAAATGAAAAGAATACTTCTTCGTTAAAGTTATGACTTTAATACATTATATGAAGATAGAATGTATATGGGAGATATAGTCTATATACATGGGATGGAAATCTATAATGATATATTTCATGATATAATTGGATTATATCAATCCCTAATAATAGACAATGGATGCTAGGAAGTTTCTCATATGATGATAAACTTCAATTAGAAGGATGACTCTAGTAAGACTAGCAAGTTGCCCTTCTCAAAGGGAACGTGCCCCTTTGACTCCTAAAGAAATAATGCGTAAATTGAATCCTTTATGCATATGCAGAAAGGTGATTTATGTATTTCATATTGTATGAAAAACATTGATATGAGTTGTACCTAGAACGGTACAAGACGATATCAGTGCAAGCCCAGGATCAGAACCATGGCAACTGTCAAGTGAGTCCTTAAGTATTTAAGAAATACTAAAGGATAAATTCCTCAAAGATCGAGGAAGAATCAAAGTAACGTAATGGAAGCGTAAATGTATTAGATTATGAATCTAATCCATCATTGGATGTTTCTTCATTATGAATGAAGAGATAAACGAATATCTCTTTATTATGACTAAAGAGATATTTGGATGGAAACATTAAAGTAATGACTTTAGTGTGTTCCATTATGAATGCAAGATATATTGCCATATAGAAGTTTACAACAATGTTGTTTGGATGGGAAAGTTCATTTATGAACTCTCTATTCGGTTCCAACCAGAAAGTGTATGACACTAATGGGGCGATAGCTCAAGCCTGGGAATCAAGGTCTCATCAAGATCCGAACACAAATGAGAGACTGAACCACATGATTGAGAATCATGTATAATGGTGACGTTGTTATTCTCAAGGTTGCTTCTGTGGATAACACATATAGATATCCACTGCCTAGGCCTACTATTCAGCCATTTATGAAATGACTACAGAACAGATATCATCATTGATGATCAAGCTGATTGGCTCTAGTGCAAGTGGGAGATTGTTGGAAATGTGCCCTAAAGCCAATCATGTGATGATACTTTACGGACATTTCACATGTTAAACTAATCTAGTTTAACATATAAAGGGCATAAATTATTGTTTGAGCCGTCTCATATAAATGTTATATGCTTAAACAATAAAGTCCAAGGAATTTGTGATTGGGAGAATGTAATCTAATGAAGTTAGATTCATGAGACCATTCTTTCGTAGACACATCCTAAACGTTCCTGATCATAGGATTGCCAATTGGGCGTTGACAGTCCGTTAAGATCAGTACGTACTATGTCTTCTCTCAGGGAGAGTGATTAGTCTCGAATCATTGGTGTGTGTGACATCAAGACAAGTACGGTAGGTGCTCAATAGAGAATGAGTTCACTGAACGCGATCAACGAAGAGTTCTCATATTCCATGTCACATGAGAACTCATGGTTGGGATAATGCAAAGTAGTCCTTTGACCTGAGGCATCATAGTTGTCTTGTGGTTAAGACCTTGATCTTTGATTATGTCAAAGTCATCCCACCAGGAGGGTGTCCACGGCATCGTTGGGGTCAAGCCGCTTAGCTATGGAGACAAGTGAATGCGCAACAAGGGATCTCTAACCTTCCGTGGACACCCTCCTGGTGGGATGACTTTGACATAATCAAAGATCAAGGTCTTAACCACAAGACAACTATGATGCCTCAGGTCAAAGGACTACTTTGCATTATCCCAACCATGAGTTCTCATGTGACATGGAATATGAGAACTCTTCGTTGATCGCGTTCAGTGAACTCATTCTCTATTGAGCACCTACCGTACTTGTCTTGATGTCACACACACCAATGATTCGAGACTAATCACTCTCCCTGAGAGAAGACATAGTACGTACTGATCTTAACGGACTGTCAACGCCCAATTGGCAATCCTATGATCAGGAACGTTTAGGATGTGTCTACGAAAGAATGGTCTCATGAATCTAACTTCATTAGATTACATTCTCCCAATCACAAATTCCTTGGACTTTATTGTTTAAGCATATAACATTTATATGAGACGGCTCAAACAATAATTTATGCCCTTTATATGTTAAACTAGATTAGTTTAACATGTGAAATGTCCGTAAAGTATCATCACATGATTGGCTTTAGGGCACATTTCCAACACTTGTTTCATTTCCACATGTCTTCCAGACAAGTGTAGTTGACAGAGATCCTAGAATCCTTAAGATAGGAATTCTCAGGCCCTTTGTCCAGGACACTCCCATAATCCAGAACAATGTCAAGTTGTGGAACGGACAAGGTAGCGACAGAATGACCAATATCGGATGACTGATGCTACTATCTCTTCATATGTTGTTACTCTCATTTTTTAAGATTTTTTTTTGAACCAATGGGTCTGCCTCACTTCAGGGAAGGGACCCTAGCTGCCAATATCATTCTTCATTCTTCAGAAACTACATATTATATGGGAACACGACGCCCAACTAAGAAAACTTTAGGAACATCATCCTTATAGGGACATTTACAGTAGGAATGTGTGATCTTGTGACTATCACTAGATCAGTAAGGGCATCTGGTAGATTTTAAGCAACGCTCTAAAGATCTAGGATTCCATGCACTTTGACTTTGCATTTTACGATTCATGATCAAGATGAGTCAAAGTGGTGGTAAGCCACGTCAAATCTTAGCATTCTTCATGAACACAAGTGTGACCTTCTCCCTCTAGTGATAGGAAGGTTGCATAGCCCTAAGCATAAATCAGAAACTTAGACCACATTACCAAGGTTCAAGCTATTGTTTGGATACATTTGATAAACGATTATGCCAAACTATTTTAAGTGTATATGCAACTAGATGTTCAATTTCAATATCGAAACTCATGCAATAATCAGAGCCGACCCTGAGGGTGTGCAAAAGGTGACACCGCACAGGGCCCCCAATTCGGAAGGGCCCCTAAAGTTTCTTTACATGTAAACAAATACCTATTATATACTTAAATATGCAAAATAATAATAACACCACACTAGCACTAGTGGTGTAGGCCTTCAATCTTCTTGCACATGGCCTGGGTTCGAGTCCTTGTAGAACTATTATGCTATTTTTAAGTTTTGCAAATTTATTAACTTAAAAAGTTGATAAGTTTTACACAAAAAACCATGCAAAATATTTCGAACTGAAGACCTTTCAAGACAGGAAACACTCTTGTCCACTCCAAGTGGTGCTCTAATTTGTAGTATTTAAATTTTATAGATACTAATTGAAAAAAAATAACAAAGAAAATACAATATTAAAAAATGAAGGGCCTCCATCTAAATCTTGCACAAAGCCCCTTAATTCTCAGGGCCCGCCTGGCAATAATCGTCAAACATTTTCGAAGCAAACTCTGCAGCATTATCCAATCTTATATATTTTATTGGATAATCTAGGTGATACGCTCTCAACTTAATGATCCGGTTAAGGAGTCTTGCAAATAAAGCATTCCTTGTGGACAATAGGGCAATGTGTGATAATCAAGTTGATGCATCAACCAAAACCATAAAGTAGCTAAATGATCTGCATGGTGATTGGATTGGTCCACTAATATCTCATTAGATCATTTCTAAGAAAGTGTTGTGCTCTTTAAAGTTGTTTGCATGCGAAGGCTTATGGCTGTCTTTACCTAGCGAGCAAGCTTCACATGGTGTGATCAACTGGATCATGTATGTCATATTTCAAGTGGTTGACCATGTGATGCACGAAGTATGCGACACATCATATCCCTCTAGGGTATTCAAGATGATCTTCCATAGTTTCACAATGTAATTTGTTAGCTCGAATGTCCTTAAAAATCAATAACATTCGACTAGAAAAGGTGAATACAAGGCCTTGTTAACGGTAAGCAAAGTACCATTAGGCAACACGAGTTGGGCTTTTCCATGCCCCTGTATCAATAGTGTTGAGCCATCAACTGTTGTCACTGAAGATTCAGTAAGTGTGAAGTTGAAAGTAAACGTGATTACGTAAAACAGTGTATGTGGTAACACTATCGACCAAACAATCAACTTCATGGAACATGTCTATAAAAATATAAGTTAAGTCATACAACAAGTTTTCCAAGGTAAACTCATTGACAAAAATATTAGCGAACAAAAATTCCAAAAGAAAGAAAACAATAACCATAAGGGGCTTAATAAACAATGGTTTGCCCAAAATGGCCCAATAATCTGTAAATAAAATAGAAACTACCTAAAAACCATTAAGAAATATTCTAAGTTGGCGACAAGTCAATCACATCCATTAGTATCCGTCTTGCTCCATAAGATATGAAAAGACTAAAGTTGTGTCACTCTGAACAACTTCAATTTCCATGTTGTCATGCTTGACGAGATGGCTTCACTCTGACAACAGTTGTGATAACAATGATCTAAAAACCACAAGGCACTAGTCGGACCGCAGACAGAGGTCTAGCATCTAGGCCCCCTAGCTTGAGCTTAGGCGGATTTAAGTAAATTTATTGTGTACTATATAAATAAGTGCCTATTTACACTTAAAAAAACAACTATACCTATACTAAGAATGACATAAAGATAAAATGCAAACTAGCAATAGAAAAATACATAAATGACTATAACCATAATGAATGTTATTGGTCTGGATGATACATCATACATGCATCCAACAAGTTTACAATTTTAAAACACATAAAGTGAAAGAATAAGGATATATCATAATATAAGATACTTGCAAAGCTGGAAAGCCAGGCCTCAATCTTTTCTTCTCCATATCCCTCCAAGGCTCTCTTTGTGTCGGACTCAAACTCAACTTCCTCATCATCTTCTTCTTCTCCCATGTCCTTATCCGATACAAAATATTCTTCAGGAAGTTCTCTCACTTCAAAATTTCTAGAACTATCCACCTTTATTGCCTCTCCATCCATTCCGGAACCAAACTCAACTTCTTCATCACCACCCTCCATAATTCATCCTTGCATTATAATAACTTCACTAGCAAGTAGTATATCCATTTTTTTCTCCTTCTACGTGTTACATCCCGGCCCCGCCTCCGCTGTAGTACGATATTGTCCACTTTGGGTCCCGACCACGCCCTCACGATTTTGTTTCTGGGAATTCACACGAGAACTTCCCAGTAGGTCACCCATCCTAGGATTGCTCTCGCACGATCTCGCTTAACTTCGGAGTTCCTATGAAATCCTAAGTCAGTGAGCTCCCAAAAAATCTCGTGCTAGAAAGAGGTGGACATGTTCATATAAGGCATAAAGGATCCACTCCCCTGGGCGATGTGGGATCTAACATATTGTTGGAAATGTGCCCTAAAACCAATCATATGATGATACTTTACGGACATTTCACATGTTAAACTAATCTAGTTTAATATAAAGGGCAAAGATTATTGTTTGAGCCGTCTCATATAAATGTTATATGCTTAAACGATAAAGTCCAAGGAGTATGTGATTGGGAGAATGCGATCTAATGAAGTTAGATTCATGAGACCATTCTTTCGTAGACACATCCTAAATGTTCCTGATCATAGGATTGCCAATTGGGCATTGACAGTCCGTCAAGATCGGTACGTGCTATGTCTTCTCTCAGGGAGAGTGACTAGTCTCGAGTCATTGGTGTGTGTGACATCAAGACAAGTACATAGGTGCTCAATAGGGAATGAGTTCACTGAACGCGATCAACGAAGAGTTCTCATACTCATGTCACATGAGAACTCATGGTTGGGATAATGCAAAGTAGTCCTTTGACCTGAGCCATCATAGTTGTCTTGTGGTTAAGTCCTTGATCTTTGATTATGTCAAAGTCACTCCATCAGGAGGGTGTCCACGGCATCGTTGGGGTTAAGCCACTTAGCCATGGAGGCAAGTGAATGCGCAACAAGGGATCTCTAACCTTCAAACTGTTTGAGGGAGAATACTCTATGATATGATTTAGAATCTCTGGCCAGAGTATGAATGGGATTTGGGAATGCGTTCCGAATCACATTCAAGGAAATCATATAAGCACACGAATCACATTGGATAGTAGACATGAATAAATAAACTATCAAACCAAACAATGTGGTCAAGAGTATTGTATTAGAGAAAGACCGTATTGCATTTGTAATCCCAAACTGAATAGGTTTTCTCTACCTCTTCTGATTAGCTTGGGTAACCATGATATGCTGCAAGGTGTCACTCATGGTTTGTGGAAGCCCTAAACGTGTGTAATCGCTAAAGGGAGAATTGAAAGTAAGTTTCAATTCACAATCGATATAAAATGGTTTTAATCGCCCACTGCCTCGCTAAAAGGAACCTAATGGATCGCACACCATAAGAGGTTGAGATTGGAGATTAAACGGAGATGGGTAAGAATGATTAAATGGTTTAATCATTTATTTATGGTAAGGATTAATTAATATGTTAATTAATCAAACGAATAAGTTCGTTAAAAGATCTCGGGATAGTTTTGGACGTTTAGGCCCAATGGGCTTCGAACGTCAAGCCCATTGACTTAAGTTGTATGACAACTTAATGAATAATGATTCACTAAGACCCAAAAGCCCAAACAACACCCCATGGCCGGCCATTTAGAGGAAGGGTAGTGAACTTGCTTTAATTACAAGTTTGCCACTCAAATGAATAAAGGTATAAATATGACTTTATAGCCTTTTATTCATTAGGGTTTCTTTTAGAGAAAATTGGTGAGAACTTGTCTCTCCATTTTCTCTCTAGGAGGCCGGCCCCTTGGGGGGTGCATCTTGCAATCCCACTACTCCAAGGTCACTCATTTCTTCTCCAATCTCTCCTTGGTGAAGAGACTTAGAGGTTCCCTACTTTGGGAACTTGGAGAAACCTATTCTTCCATCCAAAAATATAGTTTTAGATGCAAGGAATGAAGGCCCTCTCTTTGGGTGATTAGCCTTTGCTTATGCAAAGAGGAATCTACAAAGGTATAAATCTCAACTCACTTTGTTTTGAGTTGAGTTTTGGTTCACCAATCTACTAGGCTTTGAATTTCTTGGTTAATGTTTTGTTTTTAAGTGCATGCTAGCATGATTCCGCCTTTAATTGTTAATTGCATGCTTATTGATGTTGCTTAAATGAACATGTTTTCACAAAATATTCCTTCAAGTGGTATCAGAGCCTAGGTCTAGTAGTTGGTGAATCCTTTTGGGTTTTGTAGTTCATAGTTTGTGATTTAAAAGTTGTAATTGTTACAAGCTTTATTCTTGCTTCTTTGAATGTAAATTTTGTTAGAAAATTTGCCATCTCAAATGTTGTAGATGTAGTTCATATGAGCATGAATATTGGAGCTAAAATTTGGTGCCATGACTTTGGGGATTTTCGGCCAAATCCAAAAGGTGGATTTTTGGGTTCTTGTTTGACTTGTTAAAAGTGTTTTAAGGTAACTTTTGGAACCCCTATGTACCCTAGTTTGGTTAGATGTTATTTCCCTAAAGTTTGAATGGTTTTGGAATGTTTGGTTAGATGTTATTTCCCTTGATAGACCAGTGGCAGGCATGCTACTTTTTTATAAGCAGACAAACTCGCGTAGCCTATGCAGCCGTAGGTGTTGGTGTAGAACTTTGCAAAGTTGTTAGCCATAGGGTTGGCAGCCGGATGCCTTACTTACAGAAGCAGACAAGTCCGCGTAACCACTAGGCTGTTAACTTTGACTTTCTTCAATTCCGTAGGTTGCGTAGCAAGTATCACAACACTTTAGGACTTGGTGTAGGTTGTTCCGCGCTTGGCAGAGGTGAAGCTTATCGACTACGTAGCATGTCGGCAGTGGATAAAACTTCGTATATGCGCGCTAGCTTGTTTAACCTTTCACAAGAATGTGCAGTTGTATAAGTCTAGTGCGGCTTTACTGCTCGAAGGGCAAGCCGTAGGCAGTCTTCCGAAATCCGTAGGCTACCTTAGTGCACTTGGTAGCAGCTTTAGGATTCCAGGGCAGCCGTCCATCGGATGTACTGCGTAATGTGCCCTCTCCGTCTCTAAGGCCCGGTTCCCCACGGATTAGGCCAAGAGACCCAAAATCCTTCAGTTAGCTAAGCCTTGAAAAAGACCATTGCGGCTACTTCTAGGAATCCCGGCGCAAGCCATCGTGCATCTAGTTATACTAGGGCAGCCAGGCTCATCCAAGTCTGGATATTCGGAGTGTAAAGTTTATCCTCCCGTCTTGGAGAGCTGACCCATATGGGTGTCAGAGAATTGGTTTACCCTCTCGCACTGGAGAGCATGGTTGGTCCCTCGGGGGGCGCAATTCCTGCGATGAGTCCCTAAGAAGGGCGCAGTCTTCTTTTGAAGTGCAGGAGTGATTAGTTGTTGTAAGCATGCAGCCAAGCCAAGTTGTGATTACTTCTAAATTCTTCATTGAAAAACGAGTGAAATGAACGAGAACTTTAGCTGTAAGGTAAGAACTGCATAACAACTGGATAGTCCTCAGCTTGTGAGGTGGTGCCCGTCGAGCTTATTGAGTCTTCGGGTTTTGATGTAGCGGGAGGTCACACATGGTACTTCTTCAGATTGTAGGCTATCCATTGCTTTTCAATCTTTTTGCCGCTTCATGGTGGTGAGGGTGTAATTGCTCTTGCCCCATACTCTGCTGATCTTGTACGGACCTTCCTAGATGGGATCCATCTTTTTGGAGCATTCTCTGCCGGCAGTGATGAAGGCTTTTCTGCGTCGTCGACATGCAAATGCCAGAAGTCTCCATCGGGTGGAGTAGGCGCAGCTAGAGTGTGCTCAGCTACTTCTGAGGCATCGTTGGGCCGCTCTGTTGCGACACCTAGGCTCGGCGTGAAGGCGCAGTAGGGAGCTGTGGAGATGGGGCCATGTCATACGCAGCAGGAGATGCTCAACTGTCGGTATTGGGCCACTCTAGAGTTGAATCATTGAGCAAGGGTCAGCTAGGGCCGTGTGATGCGCAGCAAGAAATGGTACTCAACTACCGGTACATGTTGCTCCTATGTAGAATCTTTTAGGGTGATGAGGACAAAACTTGCTTTCGAGTGTGTCCTTCCAATGTTGCGTTCGTCAGAAAACTTTACATCCGCCAAGGTCTACGCCTTTATCGTCACGCGTCTGGATTGGGCAGAATAGTACGTCATGAGGATGATTGCATGCGTTTGAAAGTAAAACTTGTGCTTCTGGGTTGCAACAACTATCGCCAAAGTTAGCTTTTGAATTTTTAATAACATCGAGGAGAGCTTTTGAACTGTAGAATATAGGTAACTGTGGAATACAGGTAGTCAGGCCCTCATCTCTTCTCGCATGATGGTAGAGCTTATTGCTACTTTAGATACCGTCAAACATGTGAATAAGTCCTCTGCTGCTTCTAGGGAGGTGATGTCGGGTACTTCTTCAAGTCCTTGAATGTGCATTGGCGAGCCTCATCCCAAAGTGCATACTTCTCTGCCAAAGCAAAAGAGTCTGCTAGAGTTAGATCTTCTTTCATGATCAATTTTCCGAATAGCGGGTGGTCTGCTGGAAGTCCTTTTTGGAAGGCTGCTCTAGTTATCGAGTCGTTGCATCCGACTATTTTTGCCTTCTCTACTTTGAACCTCCTCACATAGTCGCGAAGCGACTCTTTTGGGTTCTTCTTGACGTTGAACAAATGATCAGACTTCTTTTTGATCAAGCGATAGGATGAATATTCTTTGGTGAAAACCAAAGAAAGTTCGTAGAAATTCCGGATGGATTGTGGCGGCAGGGTGTAGAACCAATCTTGCGCCTCGCCTTGTAGAGTGGTGGCAAATATCTTGCACATGAGCTCATCGTTGTTTCGATAAAGGATCATTGCGCTTCGGTAGCGTTTTAAGTGTCTCTCCGGGTCTTCATCCCCTTTGAAAGATGTGAAATGTGGCATGCTGAACTCGCGTGGAGGCTCTGCCTGCTCAATCTCCTCCGTGAAGGGTGACCTGCTTATGTTGGTTATGTTCCGTCGTAGTGCCTCGTCGGTGACCTCGTTGCGTTGGAAATCATGTAATCGCTTGGTCAAGAGTCTCTCTACTTCTTCCTGAATTTGCCTTTGTTGGGGTAGCGGAGCTCTCGGCTGCCCCCAGTTATGACTTGCTGGTCTAAGCTGCTCTTCCATGTGTTTGGCTCGTCTATGCCGCGAATGCAGTGCATGTGATGCGTTCCTAGTAGGCGAACGAGTTCTTCGCATGCTGCTGGTTGAACTTGAGCTGGATTGAGTGACTGCTTCTCTCCGTCCGTCGTGCTGCCTACTCTGATGTGAGGTGGAGGACGCTCATTGTGGGCTTAGCTGCGAATAGACATTTTTCCCGGAAGGTTGTTCATGTTGACTATCGGAGTATAACCCCAACCGTGAATGTATGCTCCTCCGTGGGCCTAGTCGAGAGTGCATGCTCATTCGCGCTCTAAGATGGGAATGTACACTGCCCAAACGTTCGGCTCGTGGCTGCTTACCGAGACGCTGCTGGAAATGTCTGTCTGCCCTTGTCCTACTTCGGGATACCTCGTCCGGGGCACGTTGGATCCTAATGTGTTGCAAAAGTTGATTCACCAAGGTTGTCTGTTGTGCAAGGGCGCTCGTCAACTCTATGACTTGTCGAAACAAGTGTTGTTCGCCATTTGGATTGGAAGAGCTTGGAAGGAATGCGCCTCCTTGGGCAGTGAAAGGGTGGTAGACTTCGGGCGCGAGATTTGAGTTAGGAAATGTCAAACTCGCGAAAAAATGTGGTGAGAATGCCCCCGGTTCGATGGTAGGTCCGGATGGTTGAGATAGTCTTGGGCTGACTTGGGCTGCTTGGAAAGCCACTGGAGCAGGATAGGCAGTGAGAGTGGGCTGCTCGTCGGGAGCAGGCTGGGTCATGAAAGCAGGCTGCTTGGCAGGAGCAGGCTGGGCCACGGGAATGGGCTGCTCGACGGAAGCAGGTTGGGCCATAAGAGTCGGCTGCTTGACGGAAGCAGGCTGGACCACGAGAGTGGGCTGCTCGTCGGGAGCAGGTTGGGTCACGAGAACAGGCTGCTTGGCAGGAGCAGGCTGGGCCACGGGAGTGGGCTGCTTGATGGAAACAGGCTGGACCACGGGAGTGGGCTGCTCGTCGGGAGCAGGCTGGGTCACGAGAGCAAGCTGCTTGGCAGGAGCAGGCTGGGCTGCGAGAGCAAGTTGCTTGGCGGGAGCAGGCTGGGCCGCGAGAGCAAGTTGCTTGGCGGGAGCAGGCTGGGCCACTGGATTGGGCTGCTCGACGGAAGCAGGCTGGACTACGAGAGTGGGCTGCTCGTCGGGAGCAGGTTGGG
Source organism: Malus sylvestris (assembly GCF_916048215.2). Lineage (NCBI taxonomy): Eukaryota > Viridiplantae > Streptophyta > Magnoliopsida > Rosales > Rosaceae > Malus > Malus sylvestris. The sequence goes on from NC_062262.1 coordinate 24,756,310, forward strand.
TCACGAGAACAGGCTGCTTGGCAGGAGCAGGCTGGGCCACGGGAGTGGGCTGCTTGATGGAAACAGGCTGGACCACTGGAGTGGGCTGCTCGTCGGGAGCAGGCTGGGTCACGAGAGCAAGCTGCTTGGCAGGAGCAAGCTGGGCTGCGAGAGCAAGTTGCTTGGCGGGAGCAAGTTGCTTGGCGGGAGCAGGCTGGGCCGCGAGAGCAAGTTGCTTGGCGGGAGCAGGCTGGGCCACAGGATTGGGCTGCTCGACCGAAGCAGGCTGGACTACGAGAGTGGGCTGCTCGTCGGGAGCAGGCTGGACCACGGGAGTGGGCTGCTCGTCGGGAGCAGGCTGGGTCACGAGAGCAGGCTGGGCCACGGGAGTGGGCTGCTCAACGAAAGCAGGCTGCTCAATGCGCGGTGCATGTGAATGCGAGGCTTGGGCTTGGGTCCACGTAAACTTGGATGTCACGGCTTGGATTTTGGTCTTGGTACCGTGAGCCTTGGATGGCACGGCTCGGGCCGTGGTGAAGGCTCCATGGACCTCGCCACGAGTGGCTACCGAAGTAGCCACCGCAGTGGTTCCCATGGTGGCCGTGGTGAAGGCACCATGGATCTCGCCGTGGGTGGCTACCGAGGTAGCCACCGCGGTGGTTCCCATGGTGGAAACTCGTTGTGGTGATGCCGCTCCCCTTATTGTCGCATTTTGCCTCACGGATCTCCGTAATCCCATTTCTTGAACATTAGAATTTTCACTTGTGGAATTTTCTAAATTTCTAGCCATTATATTTTGCTTATACGTTTTATCAAAGAACCTTTGCAAGTAAAAAATTCTAATAATAAGAACGTATGAAAAATATTCAAATGGACTAGAAAATAAAGAAAAAAAACCTTTTTGTGCGAGAGTCTTCTACGAGTATGGATTTCAACTCTCAATGAAAGCACCAATTTGTGGATGCAAATTTCTTCCTCCTTGATCTTGGACAATTTTGCACCTACAAAACAATTAACACCTTAGGTTAAGGCCAAGAGCCTCACGCGCCCACGATGAATGGGGGGGGCTTTGGCCGAAGAACCTCCGATGCCAAAGTTAGAATTTAGAGAGAAATAGTGTTTAGAGAATTTTGGGATTTTTGCCAAAGTGTTGGAATTAGCTTTTTGGTGAGAATGGGAGTATATTTATAGGGATAGGAGGTGGCTAGGGTTTTTAGGTTTAATTAGCCAATTTATTTGGCTATTAAACATAAAATGAATGTTTTGGTGGTTTTTTGTATAATTGGCTAATAAAAAGGAAGAAATGGTGGGAAAAGGTAGAAAAAAGGTAATGGATTAGGTTTTGAATGGGATAGCCGGCCCTCTTGTGTTTTTAGGTTTGAGTGGATGTTTCAAATTGACAATTAAGGGATTGATTACGTAATTAATCCCTTAATTAGTCAATTATTATGATTTTATGAAATATGAAAGGAATAAGTATATTATTTAGCTAATTGATTAGCTAAATAATGAAATGGGAAATATATGAATAAATTAGGTTTTAAGTTGATACCTATTTTGGGCACTTTTGACTTGGTTGAAAAAATGATTCTCTACTGCTCGCGTGTAGGAAACCCGGTATGCCTCGAGGGTATTTTTGTCCTCTTTTGTCCAAAAGTCCACGTGTCGCCTAGTGAATATTTTTGGCTCCACAACTGCTATTATTTTCAAAAGTTTGCTGAATAAATTTGTGGAAAGGGCCGCAAGAGCAAGAGTGATCACCAAGGAAAAAAAACAGGAAAGAGAGAATAACTGAACTCGAACGAACGAAGAAAGTCCTACTTGCGCACCACGACATACAACAGAACTCGAATGGACGAAGAAAGTCATACCTGCGCACCACGATCTGCTTGCGTGATGGATGCATGTGTGATGTGTCTGTTTTCCTACTTGTGCACCGATAACTGCATACATGATGTGTCCAGTTTATGCAACGTCAAACTGATCGAGTTGGAGTAATGTTGGAGATATCCATTCGTGGACTAATTTGAAATTTGTATGTGTAAAAATACATTATTTGTAAAGGTGGATGTATAGATTATTTCATAAGTGGAATGCAATTATTATTCAAAGGTAAATTAGAAAACATTTATTTTTTTTTCTTTTTCAAAATTTTGTTTATATACCTTGTGTTTCTATGTTGTTGGATGTGTAGACGCACAAGAGAGAAAAAAAATTTAAATGAGGATATTCGATGTAAAGTAAAAGTAGCCGCAATTAAAGATGAGGTGAAAGAAAATCAATTAATATGGTTTGGACAATTGAACTGAAGAGCTACAAATACTTCGGTTAGAAGATGCGACTATGAAACTAAGGTTCAGGGCAAACTGGGTAGAGGAAGACCTATGAAGATCCTCAGGGATGTGATTCATACCCTTTTTAGCTTTTTGCACACCATGTTCTATTTATGACCGTCAAATAAATCAAATGAAAAAATAGAACAAAATTAAATAGAAACGTGTAAGAAGCTAAAAAGAATGTTTAGGACTCCTGCTAGTTGAATTTCCAACTATAGCATTCATGTCGAAAACTCATACGGTAATATTCAAGTCTATCTGTTGAACCTTCCACTCTTCCAAATCTATTTAAGCCAAGTATCAACATCCATTAAACACAATGAAACAAGGACCTTCTTTTCTTCTTTCTAAAGTAAAACAGAGTCCAGAGAGCTCTTATCTTAAACACTTAGGTAGCAAACACAATGGTGGTTTGGATTTGGGCAACAATTGCGTTGCTTACAGTTGTTCACATCCTGCGAGCATGGATATGGAAAAGCAATAACAAGAAGATGTTACCTCCTGGTCCAAGAGGGTTTCCTATTTTCGGCAGCCTCTACTCGTTGGGGCAGTTCCCAAACAAAGATCTTCATCGGCTAACCTAAAAATACGGCGATATCATGTACCTGCGGTTAGGTCTTATGACTACCATTGTTGTCTCATCCCCACAAGCGGCTGAGTTGTTCCTCAAAACACATGACCTTGGTTTTGCAAGTAGGCCACCTCATGAGGGTGCAAAACACATATCCTTTGGGCAAAGAAACGTGAGCTTTGCTGAGTATGGCTCATATTGGCGTGACATCCGAAAGATGTGCACACTTGAATTACTAAGCAACCACAAAATCAACTTTTTCAAGTCTATGAGGAAAGAAGAGGTTGCTCTCTTAATTCAGTCTATTAAAGAGTCTGCCAATAATCGACATGTTGCTATCGATCTCAGTGACATGGTCTCAACTCTTAGTGTTGACATGAGCTGCCGGATGGTGATTGGGAAGAAGTACAAGGATGAAGAGTTTGACGAGAGGGGTTTCAAGTCTGTGATTAGAGAGGGTATCCAATTAGCAGCAGCCCTTAACTTGGGAGATTATATTCCTTGGATTGCACAACTTGACCTCCAAGGTTTCACTAAGAGGATGAAGGTTGTTAACAAGGCATTTGATAAATTTTTTGAGAAGGTAATTGGTGAGCATCTTCAATCCAAGGATGAAGAAAGACCGAAGGACTTTGTTGATGCCATGGTGGCGTTCATGTTCTCTGAAGAATCTGACTACCGAATCGAACGCTCCGATATCAAAGCTATATTATTGGTAAGTATGCATAAAACCTATACCATAACATATGGCGACCAAGTATTACATTGAACTAATCCTTCATTTTACCTTATTTGTATTCTTACTCTTGCTTGGCATCAAATTAAAACAGAATTGTATCTTGTCTGAAATTTAACATGTTATTGGTTTATTAAGGCTGTGAATTTGCCTACTGGTGTGTTGTTTAGATTGACAGTTTGATAGCATAACAGATGCCATTTAAATTTGTATTTATGGCCTGATTTTGTGACTTGTTTTTCGATTGTACTATTGGCAGGACATGCTTGCGGCCTCAATGGACACATCATCAACATCGATTGAGTGGGCGTTCTCCGAACTCATGAGGAATCCACAGGTAATGAAAAAAGTCCAAAAAGAACTAGAAAATGTTGTAGGCCTCAAAAGAATGGTGGAGGAATCAGACTTGGACAAATTAGAGTACTTGGACATGGTAGTAAAGGAAACATTGAGGCTACATCCAGTGGTACCATTGTTGGTTCCTCATGCAGCCAGGGAAGATTGCACCGTCCATGGCTACCATATACCTAAAAAGTCACGCATTATCATAAACGCTTGGGCAATCGGGAGAGACCCAAGTGCTTGGACGGATGCAGAGAAGTTCATACCAGAGAGATTTGCGGGTAATAACATTGATGTTAGAGGAAATCACTTCCAGCTTATCCCATTTGGCTCTGGTAGAAGACGTTGCCCTGGAATTCAGTTAGGCCTTAATGTGGTCCAGTTAGTGTTGGCACAACTTGTGCCATGTTTTGATTGGGAGCTTCAAAATAACATGTTGCCAAATGAGTTGGATATGACTGAGGAGTTTGGTTTAACAATTCCGAGGGCTACCCATCTACTCCTTATTCCTTCCTACCGCCTTCAGAAATGACCATACATATTGTGTTTGTAATGTCTCATTTCCCACTTGTATGCTGTAATATTGTGGGGGCTATCTTTTCTACTGTTTTACATTTGTTTTGTTCATATGAGGAAAACCAGAAATGGAATAAATTGGTGTCAAATTAATTGTCAATAACAGATATGAAAGTCTCTCTCCAAATTGAGGGCTCTTTCTCCTTTGAAACTAGCTAGCTTATGTCCAAAGGGGCCCGCAAGAGCCTGTTGTATATCGGATGTACTATATCCTCAAGTAGAAGGCCAGTTGCTGAGATGAACTCTAATTTGGAAAACACGTCCTAAAAGTCCTTTATGATAAATCTTGCAGCCCAAGTGGCCATGTCTATATAGTTAACACGCCCAGTAGCATCTTCTATCTTTTCTATAAGCAGTTATCTAATTACAACTTTTTTCTCAAAGGAGAGAACCAACCTTCATTAAAGCCTAACGGTACAAACAGCGACATGATCTTTTCTCTAAACCCTAGTAGTCAAAACTGACTAATCCTTACCCCAAAAAAAAAAAAAAGGGTTGTGTTATCCACACATCCCTTTTTACTTCTCACACACCCCTTATTAATTTATGTCATTTGATTTTCTTTAATCCATCCGATCAGATGGTTGAAAATTAAAAGGGTATGTGGATAGCAGACCCTAAAAAATATCAATCATAACTACCAACCACGCATTACCTAATATTTAGGCCATAACTACATAACCTCATAAAAATAAGGTCTGCTATGGAGCCAACCTAATTATACGGCAAGGCATGCGACACCGGCCCATTAACTTCAAAGCCAGCTCAAGCTAACTCACTAGAGCTTGGGATCACCTCCCATTATGCCTCAAGTGCCCAAGGGCTCTGAAAACCTAAGCACGTCTGCCACGTGAATGACCACACTCAGGAATGTCTTACCTCCTTAAGAGCAAGTCCACCGGAGGTGGAATAGCCCAGAACCCAGTCATAAAACCAGACTGAGACCCTATCAACCCACTCTAGCCCACGGGATTGCCTGGCATCCAGCCCAAGCTGGTCTCCAGGCTAGCCCAAAATTGACAGACCTTGGGACCAGCCTATATGACGTTAGGCTAACGTCATGATCTGAAATTGGTGACGACGAACTCTATCTTCGGCGAGGAAGACGGCTGGACGACACTGTTGAGGACGAGCTGGTCTTGGAAGCTGTTAAGGACGATGACATCAAATCAGCGATGCAGCTGAAGGTCAGGGTGTAGGTCGATAGGCGACGGGTTTGGAGCTGGCGAGCCCAGGCGCCAATGTCGACCAGTTTGGGGCGGGTCGGACCGCGGAGGGCTGTGGGCAGTGGAGAGGAAGCAGAGAGTGAAGATGAGGTGAGGATTTGATAGAGGGTGGAGATGAGGGGTGTGGGGTTGGCGTGCTCTGGTCTGAGGAGCATTTTTGGAGAGAGAGGGAAGGAAAGGGAGAGAGAGAGAGCTCACGATGAAGGTGGTGGTGGGTTTGAGTGCTTTGATGTACTGTCAAATTATTATTTTTTATTATTTTATAATAAAAATAATAATATTTTAATAAAATTGACTAGGCTATTTTTTGTTAGGGGTGGATATGCTTTGGCCTATTACTGTTCACTGGGGTTTATTACTGTTCACTTAAGTGGATAAATGGGCTGAGTGCTGGCGCAAAGTCTTTAGGGGTAGACTTGCTCTAAAGGGGCATAATGTTTTGGTAGTGATGTTGTAGTCTGTCACACCCGCGGTCGGTAATAAAAACTAACCCAAATCAGGAACGTGAGTTAAAATGAATAATTAAAAGGGAATTGAAATGGTAGAAAATAAATTCCCTCTTATAAAATAACTCATGATTCTTAAACAAATCAAGAACTTTTTACAATTCTACAGTAAATAGATGAATACACATTATTCTCACATCCAATCCGACCTCATCCTACCTACCCTCTTGAATGTCTAGTTCGTAAGCCTGCATAACAATAGAGAGACGAGCTTCAATAACTCAGTAGGGACATAACCTTACCATAGTAAATTGACAATATTAACTTAAGTGTCATGGCATCATCCATAATCAAATATCCAATCATTACTGATAACAATGCATGAATGCAATGCAACCTCTTCGGCTACACCTGTTAATTTATATAATAAAACACGCATACCTGCACGTCCCATACCCTGCATTTTACCACTGCAATGGTGGTTCGAATATTCTATTATACCATTAACCCCATAAGATATCACAAGTTTATGAACCCCTTTTTTCTAGTCATCTTATCTCATTCATTGATATCTAGCCCAAATCACACACATCGACAATTTATTGTGCTGATACAAAATATTCTAATGTTCACACATGGCTCGCCTGGAACTGATTTCATAATGAATAGATTTGAACTACACAAAAGATCTTTTCCAACTACTCTCATTCTCAAAATTCCAATCTCATCACTAAAGTCCAACCACATCTTACAACATGAGTGATGCACAAATAAGGTCATTTCATCTTTCACATGTATCACAATATATTCTAAATGAATTGCATTCCAACAATAATTACATAACCAATAACAAGTAAACACTCAACTGAAGCAATTTGCCAATTAGTATCCAACCACATTAATCAACCAAACAATCGAGAATATTATAGCACTTCACGAAATTTAATAAATCAATTTCCGTAAAAGTTTGTTGTATTTTTCCTACCCAGATTCTAAAGTTAAACTAAAGATGCATGTCACTACCTTAATAGCAAAACTCCACATACTTGAACAAGCTCCTTCATCGCTCCTAAGTACCATGTATTTCTTCCGCTCTTATATTTTCTAAAATCTCTCACTATATATAAATATATAAAAAAAACATAGACATAAATACACACACACATATTTTTGCTTGGCTTCCTGAATTGCACAGCCACCGCACTTCCCTTTGAAAAACAAGGAAATGCACCCTATGTATGGTGGAGAAAAGTCGGCTACTAAACTTACAAACAAAATATAAATAGAGTAAAATATAGATACAGGAAAAAGATTAACTTGACAACTATCCGGAATGGGATAAATAAAACAGGTGGTACACTTCTGGAATTGACGGATGGCTATGTAGTATTAGGATTGGCCATTCAAATTTCAAACTTATAAGTATCCAGCACGTGTAAAGAAAGGCCACCTCCTACTTATATTTGTGTAGCAATTTGGCTACCTTATCTAATCACTTTCCACCTAGTATACTACTAACATGGAAAGGGATCCTCTTGGATCCTTTCCACCAAATCTACCAATTCGAATCTTTAAAATTTAATCCAATGGCTAAAGTTATTATAACTTTTAAAAGGGCCCCCCTGTTTGTAATCGTTGGATCAAATTTCAATGGCCCGAATTGGTGGATTTGATGGAAATGATCCACACTACTACAAAAGGGCCTTATAGTGTCAGTAGGTGGCGTTGGTTTAATATAATATAGTGGTGGATAAGACAGTTGCGACATTAACTGAAGATGACGTCGGATTTACTGTCGGTTATAAGCGTCATAAAATGTCTACGTCGCTTTTAAACCGACGTAAACATTTAATGTCACTTATAACCGACATATATTTTAATAATTTTAAATACTAGCGTCGCATGAAAATGATAGATTCACTAACACTTGGAGTTTATTTATACTTTCATTAAGTATAACATAAGAATTTGTGATATCCGATAGTGTAATATATTTTAAATTGAAGATCGAGCTCATTCATTGTATTCATATAGGGTCAAGGGTGTAGCTGTAAAAAATCATCAAAATCGGAGTTAAAATCACCTTTAAATCGTGATTTTTCCTTGATAACCGTCGAAAAGTTTTGTCCCGTTACTTGATCTCTGAATGTTTGTTTTTTGCAATTTTTGGAGTATGCGATCTCGAAGCATATATAAACAAGTTTGACGGTTCGATCGTTGAAATTAGTTTCGAAGGATGTGTATCCCATCAAAACGATAGATTCACTAACACTTAGAGTTTATTTACACTTTCATTAAGTATAACATAAGATTTTGTGGTATCCATTTCTGTAAATATTTTAAATTGACGATCAAATTAGTTCATTGTATTCATATAGGATCAATGAGTGTAACTGTAAAAAATCATCAAAATCGGAGTTAAAATAGCCATTAAATCGTGATTTTTCGTTTATAACCGTCGAAAAGTTTTGTCACACTACTTGATCTCTGAATGTTTTTTTTTTGAGATTTTTGGCGTATACGATCTCGAAGCATATATAAACAAGTTTGACGGTTGGATCGTTGAAATTAGTTTCTTAGAATGCATATCCCATGAAAACGATAAATTCACTAACACTTTAAAGTTTATTTATACTTTCATTAAGTATAGCATAAGATTTTGTGGTATCCATTAGTGTAAATATTTTAAATCGAAGATCGAATTCATTCATTGTATTCATTTAGGGTCAAGGAGTGTAGTTGTAAAAAATCATCAAAATCGGAGTTAAAATAGCAATTAAATTGTGATTTTTTGTTTATAACCGTCGAAAAGTTTTGTCTCATTACTTGATCTTTGAATGCTTGTTTTTTTAGATTATTGGCGTATGCGATCTCGAAGCATATATAAACAAGTTTGATGGTTGGATCGTTGAAATTAGTTTCATAAAATGCGTATCCCATAAAAATGATAGATTCACTAACACTTAGTGTTTATTTATACTTTCATTAAGTATAACATAAGAATTTGTGGTGTGAAATCACGTCCCTGGAATTTCACTATTCATTATGTATCTAGTAATTTAAGTTCGTATTTCACGTTTACGTTATTTTTATTACTTAATTTTAATTCCGTAAATTTTGGGAATTAAATCGAATAGTTATCGGGTTTGAATTTTCAAAGTCAATCTTTATCTTTTGTTGACTTTTTGAAGTTTTAACTAGTGTTTTTAAATAGATCTCGAACCCACGAACGCATAGGCAAAAGCCGTTTGCAAGTCCGGATTATAACGGTATAATTACGGACGTTTGAAGTTGTGTTGCTTTAAAAAAAATAAAAAAAGAAAAAAAAGAAAGCCACGGGAGTGGCGAGAGAAGAAAGGAAAAAAAGAGGGAAAGGTTCCCCCCCCCCCCATTTTTCGACCTGGCCAATTTCAGGCCAAAATCCTTTCATTTTTCAAGCGTTTTGCACCCATTAACCACCTGCAACTTATTCCACAACCTCTCATCTACCTTATTTGCTCAAATTGAAGGGTTTTTAAGGCCAAATTCGGGTAGAACTCCACCGGAGAACCTAGGGGTTCTCGACGACGATTCGTCGTTCCGGTGAGTATCACCATTCACCATCATCCTTGATCAACTTCTCTTGGACCCAAGAACATGACCCAATAAGTTGTAAGGACGTTGGAACACCAAGGAAGCCGAATTGAAGAACACCCACCTTAGGGTTTTCGATGGGTGCGAGCCAATCTGAGGGCCTTCCCGGCCAAATTGGATTTGGCCACAGGTATAAAGCTTACTCTACTTGTTGAGATCTTTATTCCTGTAAAATTTGAGAATTTTTAGAAAAAATCGATTTTACCAGTGTGTGACATCCGATGTATGAAATGCTGATGGTTAACATTATGTATGTATATTCTTATTTGAAAATTACCCATTTATCATGTTGCATTTGTTGCTTTAAAGTTAGGGAATGCATTAATGTAATGTTGATGATGGGGAATCGACAATTATATTATCCCATAATGTGAAATTGTTTCTCTTCATATTTGGTACAATTTTGCTGGAGTTGTTAGTATACATTTAGTCAGACGTGGTCCAGATTTTATCCTTGTGATGATAGTGAATAGCCATTGTTGATGAGCATATTGATTCCATCTCATTGGTTTAGCATTATCAGACCTTTCTGCTTATGTCTGAATTTGAACGAATCCTTATATGTATGTATAAATTAATGAAGGGATGAATTTGTTTCCTTATCTACCGTATACATATATCTATGTATGCATATTCAAAGGAACTTACTTATATCCTTGGATATATATATATATATGAACCAACTCCCCAGACTTTTATATACAGGTACATCTATATTTGTAAGTAGTATCTTCACTTATTTTCTCTAAGTGTTTTCATTCAAATGTTACATTTATTTTGATCATGTTAATTCAAGTTAACCAAAATAGTACTTGGATCTCATAGTGTGAATTAGTAGTTCCAAGTAATCTAAGTAAGACTAGAGTCAGAAGTGATGCATTTAGTAATTGCATATACTTGAAAATCGGAGTTGATCGAGGTGATGGATGCTTGTAGTTATAATTCGAAACAATGCTTTGGAACCTAGATGGGAAATACAGAAATGGATGGTGTATGTGCTCATGTTGTAAACCATAAGTGTGGAGGTAGGAGGTAAGTTGTGTGTTGGTTTAATAGCACCATTTCCATGATGTAGGCACTTATTTCACATGCGACAGGTCTGGGTAAATTATGAGAAACCGTTTGATATTTTGATTCTGTTAAGTAGTCAAGAATCCTTGCTCTTGCTCATTTCCATAAGGTTATCTTAGAATCCTATATTCGTGTGAATGGGAATTACTGTCACAACCCGTCCCGAGGATTAATTATCGTGGTTGTGAAAAGACGGATTTACACTTAAGCGTTGGATGTGTGTTGGTATTTTGGATTAAGAAATTGGGTCATTTGGTTCTATTCCTAACTAATTGGACCCAATTAGAATTAAAAGATTAAAGAATTGTGATTGGTGTGCATGTTTGGACCACACACATCCATACCTTTCTCTCTCTCACTCCCCCGTGCTCTCTCTCTTCTCTCTCACAGTTTCACTCTTTCTCTCGGCATTGTGTACGGACAACACCAAAACCTTTGCAAACGTGAAGGATCGAAGTGGAAAATGGCACCATTTTGTTCGTGAAGCTCAGACAAACACATCCATACCATTTTCAGGTAAGGACAACTTCGTTTTCACATGAAAATCCTAACCCCAAATGAGGTATTGTTCATGCAAAAACTTATGGCTTGTTTTTATGGAATTTGAAGCTTATAGGAAGCTTTGTGAGGTCCCTAGGAGGCTAGGGATAGTTCGTTTGAGGATTTTGGACGTCGGAAAGTGGAGATCAACATGTTTTAAATTTGGTCGGAAAGTCGAGGTAATTTCCGATGTGTTCTCGTGAATTTCAAGGACCCAAATTGTTATATCATGTTTCTACTTGTCCTTAGCTTCATTTTGGTTTAAATTTCATAAGTTTTGGTGAAGAAATGAGTGAGAACAAGAGTTTTAAAGTTTTACCCAGTTTTCCGGCGACCGGCGACTCGCTGGAAAAGATGACGGCATATTCCGTCAGTTTGGACGGAATATGCTAACGCCGTTAGTCAAATGTAACGGAATCTGTTAGGTTTAATGGAATATTCCCTAACAGTGGTTAGGGAATCCGTCAGGTTTGGGCCACGCGTGGAGGCGCGTTTTGCCTTACCCTTGCCGGCGCGTGGCGACGCATGGGAGGTCCAAAAATAATTCTAAAAATATGGGGATGATCTTGAGGTTGTGTAGATCACTGTGGTACATTCATATACCCATTTTGAGTAATGTATGAGAAGTTATTAGCTAGTTTTGTTTATGTGCTTTAAAATAACTTTTTTATAGTTAATTCGCATATAGGTGAGAATTATCTTGAGGACGAGCGTATTCACGGGCGACTCGGGGGCTACGACCCTTCGACATATCAGTGAGTGGGCTTTTGTTTTCAGTATATATTTATATACTTGATATATTTCCCAGAAATGCATTTTTTAGGAAAGTATGCTTTGAAATAATATGTCAAATGCTTCTATATTTTGAATATGCATTGCATGGTTGTATATATATAGAAATTTGGTGCGGTGGAGGCACAGGTGAGTTCAGGTAAGTTATGTTTGGTTGTGTGAATCACCGATGATGTGATATGTGATATGTGATTAAGTAATGTTGAGCTCATAAAGCTGCACCTAGAGTGATCGTGAATTAGCCAGAGATATGAAGTACAGACCTATTTATTTACGTCACCTCCCGCACTATATGCTCATATTGGATCCAACTTAAGTGCACAGTCTTATCGTACAGACCTTATTATGGTTCCAACTCGTAGGTGACTAGCGATTTATCGCTCGACTATTATGAGAAAATAGAATTGAGCATAATTATATTTCACCCAATCTTGTCGTACAGACCCTTTTCAGTGGTTCGGACTTACGTGCAGTATATTGCCGTATAGGTCATAGTAGTGACTTCGGCTAGATTGAGTTTGAGCTATGAATTCAGCCGTACAGACTACCACAGGAGTTCCGGCTAACATATCACATTTCTATGAAATTATTCTTACCTGAATTGTTTACTCTATTATATCTTGGCATGGCATATATACCTATGAATATGATTATGTGAAGCATGAACTGAATTGATATGATTTCATATATATATATGCTTATATCTTGATTTTGGGAAAATTATACATGTTTTACAGCGAGGGGTTAATATATTAATAAATGAAATTAATTTGTAAAACATTTTTTTTTGCCCACTCACGTTTTACAGCGAGGGGTTAATATATTGATAAATGAAATGAATTTGTAAAACATTTGTTTTTACCCACTCACGTTTTCTGTTTTGCGCCCTCCAGGTTTTAAGTAAGCTTGTTGTCGGTGGCTCGAGATCGTCAGCAGTTTTGACCTATTTGAATAATAGTAGGACTTTCCTGGTACTGTGTAACTAGTACTCGTCCTACTGCACCTAGACTTTATGCTCTAATTAGGAGTGTTCACTGTTGTAACTAACTCCTATCACTGTCGTTTAATAGTGCACTCTAGTAATCTGGTTTTTAATTATTCGCATAGTTGCTATCTTTATCGCTTCCCCACTATGCACATGGCTACGTCACCCTCACGTGACGGCCAGCATACCTTGACCTTGGTCGGGGTGTGTCAATTACCACAATGGATCTTATGAATACAAATTAGAATTACCATGTTATTATCCATAACCCAAGAAGGGAATTATGTAGAGTTCTTTAATTAAATTCGTGAAATGATATGCTATCTCACTGATTGATTAACGTGATTAAATATTTATATTGTGCTTTGTGATTCCTTGATATGTTACAAGCTATGGATTGAGATATAATGTTGGAAGCATAGTGATTGGTATGATGTAGTGAAATGTGATTTGACTTGTGTATTGGAAATGGTTGTGACATGTGATTGAAATGCATATTGAATTGCTTGGGAGATGTGAGGTCTAGTAATGGACCGATAACCCATTGTGATGGGGATTTGTTGCTTTATATTGTTTCGTTTCATTGAGTCTTTGTGGATTGAGTTACTTGAATCATGTCTTATTCTTTCGAGTCGTTGTTATGCTTCATGGACTTCCGTTCAATTTTGTTGAGTAGTCCGGAACTGAGTTGTGATTGGATTCCGTTGAGTGATGGTACGGAATCCCTTCTACTTCGCGATTCTGTTGAGTGATGGTCCGGAATCATATCCTAATTGGATTCCGTTGAGTGATGGTCCGGAATCGTATCTTGATTAGATTTCATTAAGTGATGGTCCGAAATTCCCTTTGGTGCCTTGGTTCCTTTGGGTGGTCCAAAATTCCCTTTTTCAGAGATGTGGTCTTTGGCCAAGCTGTGGCGCTCTAGCCCGCATTTTGACGTGTTGTATGTGTTATTGATGATGTGATGGTTGGCATTATTGATGGATGTGATTATGGAATGATGTTGGTTATGGTAATTATGATTAGACTCGTTGAACTTTATGACTAGTGAATATGATTGTGCTCCGTCGTTTGTCCCTTGTAATGTTGCATGTTATGCATTGTGATTTATTGTTGAGACATAGCGATTTAATTCAGATATTCGATTGTAGTGAAATGACGAACTACGAATAGCTTGATCCTTAATGAGGGTACATAGGCAGTCTAACGAGGAGGTTAGATGCAGCCATAAAGTATACAAAAAACTACTATGCGATTCGATTCTCGAGTTGTACATTGTACATATCCTGGAGGCGGGGTATGTTAGATATACAGATATTGGTGTCGTCACGTGTTGATCCTAGACGTATGTTGGGATCGGGGTGTGACATGTGGTATCTACTAGTGTAAATGTTTTAAATTGAAGATCGAGCTTATTCATTGTATTCCTATAGGATCAAGGAGTGTAGCTGTAAAAAATCATCAAAATCGGAGTTAAAATAACCGTTAAATCGTGATTTTTCATTTATAACCGTCAAAAAGTTTTGTCTCCTTACATGATCTTTGAATGTTTGTTTTTTGCAATTTTTGGCGTATGCGATCTCGAAGCATATATAAACAAGTTTGACAATTGGATCGTTGAAATTAGTTTCGTAGAATGCGTATCCCATGAAAATGATAGATTCACTAACACTTTTATTTATACTGTCATTAAGTATCCACTAGTGTAAATATTTTAAATTGAAGATCGAGCTCATTCATTGTATTCATATAGGATAAAGGAGTGTAGCTGTAAAAAATCATCAAAATCGGAGTTAAAATAACCGTTAAATCGTGATTTTTCGTTTATAACCGTCAAAAAGTTTTGTCTCCTTAGATGATCTCTGAATGTTTTTTTTTTTCAATTTTTGGCGTATGCGATCTTGATGCATATATAAACAAGTTTGACGGTTGGATCGTTGTAATTAGTTTTGTAGAATGCGTATCCCATGAAAATAATAGATTCACTAACACTTAGAGTTTATTTATACTTTCATTAAGTATAACATAAGAATTTGTGGTATCCAATAGTGTAATATATTTTAAATTGAAGATCGAGCTCATTTATTGTATTCATATAGGGTTAAGGAGTGTAGCTATAAAAAATCATCAAAATCGGAGTTAAAATAACCGTTGAATCGTGATTTTTTGTTTTATAACCGTTGAAATGTTTTGTCTCGTTAATTGATCTCTGAATGTTTGTTTTTTACGATTTTTTGCTGATGCGATCTCAAAGCATATACAAACAAGTTTGACTGTTGGATCGTTGAAATTAGTTTCGTAGAATTCGTATCCCATCAAGTTCAATGGTGTGTGTATATATATATTAAGTAGATTTAAATTTATTTATTTTGTACGTATAACACTTAAGAAATTGAATGGTATGTATATTTAAGCCGATCCAATGGTCACCAATTTTGAAAATTTAATTTAATATATATATAATTATTATAGTTTTTAGGGGTATAAAATTGTTAAATTAATATATATCATTATTATAGTATTTTTTAGGGTTATAAAATTATAAAATTAATATATATATATATATATATATAATTATAGTATTTGAAATATTAGGCGGGAAATTTCCCGCTTGTTTTGCATGAGGACATAGATGGAGAAACTTAGTGTCAGTTTTAAACAGACCCTAGTTTCATTAAAGCGACGCGAGTTTCATTAAAGCGACGCTATGTGAATTTCAAAAAGTGTGTCAGAAGTTGGCGTCAGTTTTAACCGACGCGAGTTTCATTAAAGCGACGTTATGTGAATTTCAAAAAGTGTGTCAGAAGTTTGCGTCGATTTTAAGCGTCGCTAGTTTCATTCTAGCGACGCTATGTGAATTTAAAAAAGTGTGTTAGAAGTTGCCGTCGGTTTAAACCGATGCAAACTAAGTACCCATATTTAAACCCTTCTCTTTCCCATTTCATCCGTGCTTTCATTTCTCCCCCAATTTCAGACTTTCTTCTTATGCTTTCCCATTTCATCTATGCGTCCCTTTCTTCCTCCTTTTTAGGTTTTCCTCTTCTCCTTCCCCATTTGCTATGGATCACCATTTTGATGATCAACATTCTGAGGAACTCCACTTCGAAGAGGAAGAGCTCGAAGGTGGTTCATTTTTAAATTATTATGATTATTAATTTTAGTTTCTGTTTTGTATTCTAACTAGTTTTATGCTTAAATTGAAAATTTATTTTTGTTTCTTGGTTTTTAATTGTTTTTTTCTGTATTATAAGGATCAACTCAACAGAGATATGGACCCTCAATTCCGAATTGGAAAGATCAGCCTTGTTCGTTTGATTCGTCTGGAAAATGTTTGTAATTCTAGTGCGTTTTCGAAACATGTAGCGGCAGAGGTTAAAGATTACAGAAATATTTCGATGGTGGCATACTGGAATAAAGAAAAAACATAAAGAAATATTTCGAGGTTAAAGATTACAAAAAACGTTTCATGATTTATTTTGTTATACCTTGAAATTTGTCTAATGAATTCTTTTATTTTTCAGGAGATTGCCGAAAAAAATAAGCATAATCGGCAGTTGAAAACTATGAACCACACAACCGGTTCAAAATCTTTTGCAAGAGTTCGGGAAGAATGTATGAGTTGTACATTTTTAGGAATTGTAGTTAATTTTAAATTTAATATATAGTTGGTAGAAATTTTATTTTTAATATGAAGTTTGCTTAAAATTGTTTGTTTTTTCATTGACATATGGTGGGATTTATTTTCATATAATAATTTTCAATTATTATTAATTAAAAACGGAAATGATTTTTTATTATTATTAATATATTTGGTGTCGCTTATGAACGACATCATAATAATTATTTTATGTATCCATATGTTATGTAATGTCTGTCAAAACCGATGGTAGTTTGGATATTTTATAATTAAATTGGTAATAAGTGTCGCTTTAAACCGACGTAATGTTGAAGTTTGCGTCGCTTTAAACCGACGTCAGTGTCAGTGTCGCTTTTAACCGACTCTACGTACTGGCGGATTAAGCGTACAAACCGACACTGAAACCCTTTCGTGACGCCAACATTAGTGTCACTATTCCAATCCAACATTACATTGTTTTATGTCGGATTTTTGCTAAATTTTCGACAGAAATTGGGTTTCTTGTCGGTTTTTGCTTCGCCACTGATAAGGTATATTGTAGTAGTGCCAGGAAGGATCCCTTTCCTACAACCATGACAAATGTCTTTGTGCTAGCATGTTGGCTAATCCTACGTGGCAAACTTAGCCACTCAGTTGTTGCCATGTGTCATCAATTCATTGGTCCAGCTGATTTTAAATTATATGAACACCGAACTGTATTTCAAAAATGCTACAAGCTCATATTAATTCCTAATATCTTCAAACAAGGACCTTTTTGATAAATTATTGGGTCTCACATAGTCAGGGCCAGAGTCCGCGCAGAAGTACTTGAAATTTGGATTAAGAGTGATTTCTTTTGTGGGCATGGCTGTGGTAGAGTGATTTGGTCGGAATGAATATTAGTTCATTCTAAATGAAAGCACCAATTGTTAAAACCAAATTTGCACACTGTTGTGAAGGATGGAGATGCACAAACTTGTGTACTTGTAAAATAATAAACAATCGTAAGCAGCCAAGGACCAAGGGGAGGGGGTGCTGGCCAAAGACTTTCCGACGATCAAATTAGTAAGCAATATTATAATACTCAAGCAGTGGATAAGAGAATAAGCACGTGACAATTGTTTTACGCGAGATGAACCCTAGAATGGTGTATTTACACCGGAGGATGTCTAACAGAAGATATTGCATCCTCTTAGGAGTTGAATTACTTGGATCCTACACCAATCCCTAGATTGTAGGAACTCCAAGTATAGGAAACCTGGTTGATTTCTACTGGATCAGGTTTCCATATCTTGCAAAACAAGCATAACCAATCTCAATGAAGTGGTCGAACTTCACCCACTGCTCTAGAACAGGATGATGGTGGCATCGCTAATCCGTCTATGTAACTTTGTGATGGAAGCTGTTGTGTCCATGACCGAACTTCTAAAGTAATAATATTTCGATCTACCTTACTACAACCTAAAAAAACTATGATCTCACACATACGTAAATGAGAAATTAAATTTGAACTAATTATTTCTATCCATAATTTTTTTTGTATGATTTCCCTCATCTGAATTTTTTCTTGTTCTTGGGTAAACTTACATGTTAATGTTGCTATCCTATTCATAACTTCTTGACGACATGCATCCTTTTCAATGCATGACTCAATGGTGAGTCAATTGGCATCCTATGGATGATGGAGCTCTATCATGCAAGAAAAAGTTGTGGCAGCTTATCGTTTCTTTTCTTGTTACGTGCATGCATAGAGCTTATTCTCTGTTCTCTCAGACGACTCTGATAACCATTTCCAAGGCCTACACGCACTTGGACAGTTGGGCTCAATACTCAAGGAGTATCTTTGTCAAGAGACTGCTACTATCACAGGAGGGTAATTATACATAATATTTGCCACCTTTTATATATGAATTATGAACAGGCTTCCACACAAAAAGGAGAAAACTAAACAAATTTTTATAAGAGCTATAGCATTATCTTGTTCTCAGTAGCAACTAGCAATACATTACTTCCTAAACCTGGTTTGGGGGAGCGGCCTCTAGGTAGAATATTCATTGGTGTACCTGGGGATGAAAATTTTGAAATACTAAAAGCCTTGATATTCTATTTGAATTTTTTTTTTATCATTTCTCAAAACATTTTTTAAGAACATTTCTTGAAAACAATTTTATTTAAGACTCAAAAACTTAATTGGTTTGCGATTTAAAATTTAAATCTTATGACTTAAACTAGACAAAAAGATCAAAAAAGAAAGGGTCGCATGAGAGGGAGAAAGAGAAGAGAGGAGGAAAGAAGATAAGAGATTATTGAAGGAAAGAGAAAGAAGAGAGATGATCGGAGGAGATAGAGAAGAAGATGAGTGAAAGAATAACCGAGGAAATGAAGAGAACGGATTAGAAAAGAGACGAAAAAGTTAAAAAAAAATAGGAGAGAGAAATACGAAAAGAGAAAGAGATAGATTTGGAGTGATAGGGGAGGAGGGAGAGAAAAGAAATGAGTGAGTTTAAGTTTAAAAACTCACTTTTTATGTTGTTAGAGAATATACTATATTTTTGAGTTAGTCTTGAGTTCAGTTTTTTAAAATAATCCTACCAAACAAGTTTTTAAGATCTAAAACTTAAAAATTATTTTTAAATTTAAAAAGTTGGATTCAAATGAAGTACCAAATAGATCCTAAACAACTAGAGTCTACAAACCAATCATCCTAATGAGTAAACTATAAAGATCTGTTTAGCTTTATTTATCATTGGTATTGGTAATAGCAATGTGGTATAATACAATCAAACTAAAAGCAAAGGCCGTTGTGGATCCACGTAAGCTTGATCTCGAGATAGCCTATATGACTTGTTAGATTGGGACTTTATCTCGAGAAAGTCCATGTACAGAAACAATCAACCTAGCTTAATAAATTTGTACCATGAATGAGATGGTGAATGGTGTTGATACCTCAGATGATTAGAGTTGGGGAGATGAAAAGGAAAGATGCAGTTGATGATACATGAGAGGGAAAAAAAAATGGAGGTATAAGCGTGTGCACTGTAAGATAAATGTGGTTACGTTAGGGTATATGAGTCAATAAAGTATATTAGTACTTTCATGTGAACTTTTGATTAAAATTATAGTAAATTAAAAGAGTTGCTAAAACTCTAAATATATTGGACCAGAATTTTGGTTATCAATCATATTCAGCAAGCTTGAGCACCTGATTATAGTTTCTATGAACATAAGAAATAGAGATTTTGGATGCGGGTCTCTGACCACTAATATTCTTTAATTTAAATCTTATTAGTTTTTAATTTTTGATCAAAATCCTTTCACTTTGTACACCTTAGCATATTAGTATTAATAGATTTCCATGTCAGCTTTTTTATTTTTTAAATTAAATAAATGTATTTGTTGCAAGTACCCATTCAACCACCAAAAAAGAATTTGTGTCATTACATACTCCTGGAAAACATTGTACCCATTATGTACTCCTGAAAAAAAAATATTAATAAAAAAAAAATTGAACCCATTGAGAAATGAAAAGAAACTTTTCCTTTTTTGTCAAATAAAATCAAGGGCATGTACCCATATGAAACTGATTTGCCCACAAAAAGAATAAAAAACAGACTACAAAATCTACGTCTGTGTGTACTGGAGGGAGAGAGAGAGGTGATCGTTTCGGATGAGAGCTTACAAGCATAGGTGAGGCAACTGGTCATGGAGAAAAAAGATGACAGGGGAAAGAAGAGTTTGACTTTAATTTGCACAAAAGAGAGACATTGATTTCAAATGGACTTTCTGATTTTAACTTAATTATAATTTATTTTGCCTAAATTGTAGGAGGAGATGAGATCTCAATTTATAGTATCAAAATTCAAAAATTAATAAGCATAAATGAGTCAATACAACAATATATTTGATGGGTTGTTTAGGTTAACAAAAAAATAAAAATATTTAAGCAAAATGGTGACATTGTCACAACCCGTCCCGAGACTTTCTTATTAAGGACGTAAAAAGACGAAAGTACCCTTCACGTTACTAAGGTGTGTGTGTGATATGTTTTGAATATTTCATATTTTCCTAAACTATTGCAAATATTATTTAAGTTGGATATAAAATTGGTATGTTGGATTGTTTGTGTGGTTAGGGAGCTAGGATGAAAATTGAGGGTGAGGATTGTGTTGGACCACACAATCACACACACACACTCCCTGCTCTCATTCTCTTTCCAGTTTAGCAGATAGACATGCTACTGATCGAGTGTATGATGTGGGTGATTGGGTATTTTTGAAATTGTCACCTTGGAGAGGTGTGGTACGGTTTGGAAAGAGAGGCAAGCTAAGTCCTAGGTACATAGGACCCTATGAGATCACTGAGAGGATTGGTGAAGTTGCTTACAGTTTGGAGTTGCCTCCGGAGTTATCTAAGGTTCATAATTTGTTTCATGTCTCTATGCTTCGACATTATATTTCTGATCCTTCACATGTGATCCTTCCTCAACCGCTAGAGATTAATCCGGATTTGACGTATGATGAGGAACCAGTGACTATCTTGGATTGGAAAGAAAAGGTTCTAAGGAATAAGACGGTGAGCTTGGTGAAGGTATTGTGGAGGAACCATTCGGCAGAAGAAGCTACCTGGGAGACAGAGGATCGAATGAGAGAAATGTACCCAAGGTTATTTTATGGATATTAAGTGAATTGTTGGTTGTATGAATTTCGAGGACGAAATTCTATAAGGAGGGGAGATTGTCACAGCCCATCCCGAGACATTCTTATTAAGGACGTAAAAGGACGAAAATACCCTTGACATTACTAAGGTGTTTGTGTGATATGTTTTGAATATTTCATATTTTCCTAAACTATTGCAAATATTATTTAAGTTGGATATAAAATTGGTGTGTTGGATTGTTTGTGTGGTTAGGGAGCTAGGATGAAAATTGATGGTGAGGATTGTGTTGGACCACACAATCACACACACACACTCCCTGCTCTCATTCTCTTCCCCGTGCCTCTCTCTCTCCTCCCTCACGACTCTCTCACTCTCTCTCACCCTCGAAACGTACGGACCAACGCCAAAAACCTTCAAAACTTCGCGGATCGAAGCAAATAAGGTATGATTCTTCATCCTTTTGATGTTCTGAGTTGAATAGTACTAGTTTTAGGAAGTGAAACCCTCGGAATCGTCGTGAAACCCTAACCCCGAAAATGTGCACTGTTCATGCACACGTGAAATCTTACATTTCAGTGAATTTCAAGCTCACAGTGAGCTTAAGGACATCCTCACGAGCTTCGGGGTATTTCGTTGGTAACATTTGGACGTCGGAGGACCGAGAACGGAGTTTCTCAAAATTGCCGGATTATCGTGCTTCTCCAGGTAAAATCTAGTGAATTTTAGACCTTGAAACTAGTCCATCGTGATTCTACATGTTGAGGGCTTCAAATTGATACAAAATTCGGAGAAAATGGTGAAGAAACGAAGGAGAACAAGTGTTTTAAAAATTTCCCAGTTTTCCGGTCACCGGAAAACTCAGTCCGGCGACGCGGGGAAAAAGAAGGGCGCGTGGGGGGCGCGTAGGCCCGTGCCACCCACGGTTTAGTGGTAGGCCCAAAATTTTTTCTAAAAAATTGTCGACGTCCGTGACGTCGAGTAAGTCAATGTGGTATATTCATATACCCAAATTGAGCACCGTATGAGAAGTTATTTCGAATTATTGGTTATGTGTTTTAATTAACGTTTTTATAGTTGTTTCGCATATAGGTGACACCTATCCCGAGGACGAGCGCATCCAGGGACGTCACGGGGGTTACGACCCATCGACTTACCAGTGAGTGGGCAGTTTTGTTTTCGTATTACCTATATACTACTGTTTTTCCCAGAAAATGCATTTATATGAAAATATGTTTTAAAATGCCATGCATGCAATCGATGAGATATTTGAATTGATAATTGATGCATATATATATATGAATTGACGCTGTGGACGCACAGGTGAGTTTTTACATTATTCATACGATTTATTTATGTGAATTGCATTGAAAGCTCATAACCTGCACCCTAGGTGTTAGTGCTTATATTATTCACCACACCGCACGCTCGCCTTGGATCCAAGTAGGTGAATGTCGTACAAACCATGTGAGGGTTCCGACATGCTAGTCGTATAGATCGCTAGATGTGATTCCGACTAGTGGGTGACCTTAGTTATGCGCGCCGATGATTGATGAGAGAAGCACTAGAGCGTATTCTTACACCTTTCATCGTACAGACTACCTTACGTAGTTCCGAGTGACGTGCAGAGTTGGGCCGTATAGGTCACTGTGGTGACTCCGGCTGAGTGGGATATTGAGCTATAGAATCAGCCGTACAGGACCACTGTAGGGTCTCAGGTTGATTTATTATTTCACCTGATTTATATCGATGCATTCATAAGATATTTTGGCATGGCATGGCATATTCTTTCTGAAAAGCGTTGAAAGATTGTGAGCTGAGTTTGATGATATATGTATATTTGTTTATATTCTAGTTTTATGGGAAAGTATACAGGTTTTACGGAGAGGGGTTAGAAGTGTTTTAAATGAAATGTTTTGGAAAATCTTTGGTTTTACTTGACCCACTCAATTTTGTTTTGCGCCTCTCCATGTTCTAGTTAGCAGTTGGTGGCTCACGAGGTCCTTTTTCGGCATTCTGACAGATGTTTTGCATGTAGGACTCACCTGCGGGTGTTGTACTTTTAATTATAGTCCTACTTGACTGCACTTGACACCTACGCTCTGAATTCGTGTGTTTTACTTTATAACTCACTGTTTTATGCTAGTAGGTTATTACTGCTAGTGGTTGGTTTAAATTCCTTCATATTTCTATTATCTTGCTTCCGTGTCGCGCTTTTGGCTACGTCACGCTCACGTGACGGCCAACACGCCTTGATTCTAGGGTCGAGGTGTGTCAGATATGTCATGTTTTAAATGCAAAAAAGTTGATGTGGAGAAAGTTAAGGGACCTAGATCAAAAATTGAAAACTAAGGAAGACTTGGGATGCGGTCCTTAACTATGAATATTCTTTTACAGAGATCTTATTGGTTTTCAATTTTTGATCGAAGTCCTTGAAATTAATGTGATAATTTATTTCTATGTATGTTACTATATTTTTTAAATTAAAAACTGAAATTTATAGTTGTTTATATATATATATATATATATAAGGGTACATTTTATATATAACAAATTGGTATATTTAATAATGAGTACATTTTAAGATTAAAAATTTGAAAAAAAATTACATGAATAGGTACATATACGATTAAAAATTTGAAAACTGTTGTAGGCATAATTTGCTGAGCAATTATGGAGGTCATAGAGAGAGAAGGGGTGCGGCATATAGAGAGAAGAAGAGATATATGTGTAATTGTGGGTGTGTGTTATTTCACCCTATTGTGCCTTTATTTATAGTAGTAGGATAGGTAAAAACCTTTCCCTTTAGGATTACAACATTTAATAGGTAATCTACTCCTAATAGGAATATAAGATACATTCCCATAACTAATAGGATTTACACAATCACATTCCTATTCCAATAGGACTGCAACACTCCCCTTTGAGTGTGTAAATACTCAAGTAAATGACGCATCAGGTCTTTAGTGATGAAGCAAGTATAGTTGATGAAGTCGTTGGCATAATGAGTGAATGCAAGTTTCAAATCAACGGAAGAATGCATAAAAAGTAAAACTCACAAAACCTGGTTATGGTAAAACCCAAGGTGGGGAAAAACCCATAGTCTAAGGAGAAATATGAGAAATTGCATTAAGTCAAAACTATACGTCTTTTGGACGCAAGTAGAATAGCTCACAAGGGTATGATCAGCCCATGATGGGTGCCTCCTTAAAACCTAGTTAGGTAGCAAAAACCCAGTGGGAAAAATGCTCCTAATCGTAAGGAAAAAGAGTACATTAAAATCAAGTGAGTATACTTCTGGATACTCCCCCTGAGTTTGACATAACTTCCAAATAAGAACTACAAGCATTGCATATGAATAGTTAGGCATACTGATAGGAGCATATTTATGCGACTTAGTTGGCTTGTTCTTGTGCATTTATGTTGTTTTTCTTTAGTTATTTTAAGTGTTTAAAGTCATTTTCGTGCAGTTTCAAGTTTTAGAGACAAAGTATGCAAAGAAGTGCGAAATGGAGCATTTTAGAGCAAAATTGAGCTGGAATGTTGTGTATGCTTATGGAGCACAAGGAATGGACGAGTTTGAAGGTCAAATGAGCTTAAGAAATGAAGAAATGAAAGTGAAGAACAAATAATTCGGAATTGGAAACCAAAGTTTCTAAAGTTGGAAGTTTCTATTCTTGGAGGTTTCCATTTTCGAGAGTTTCTATTCGTGGCTTTGGGCTTTTAGATGACCTATCCTTACCCTCTTAGATTGGAGCCGCACCTTCCTAGCCCAATCTCTCTTGAATTCGGACTTGTTAGGCCATTTCCTTGTGGATTTGGGTTATACACATCCCTTTCTACAACTAAGTGGACCTAAACCCTAATTCCTTGTGGATCTTCACCCTTTGCCGCACCTAGCCTTCTAGAATACCTGATTTCCTTGGCTTGCAAGGCATTCTAGAAGGCCCATCTCTAACCCTAGCAAACCAGCCGCACCCTAGGCCTTTTTCCCATTAAAAATCTGGTTGTTTTAACCTAATTTCTGATGGATTTGGGTTTTGGAGGCCCTAATCTGATTGCCCTAGGGTTTTGGATGCCTATATATACACATTATAATCTCTTGGCCGAATTACGATCTGCCATATTCATTCTACATTCCAGAAACCCTAGTCTACAATCTGCCGCACCCATCCATCATCTTTGCCGAGCTTTCCACCATCTTCCAACCATCAAACACTCATCCACACTCATCCTACACCCCTTGCCGTGCCTCTACACCCCCCAAATTCCATTCTACATCATCAAAACAATCCAGGAAGCACCACCACCTAATCTACCGCAAGCAAGGAAAGGGGACAGATTCACTACAATTGTTTGGCTCTTCATTCTGAGTTGTTGAACGATTTTAGGTGTTTTCTATCTTATATTTCAATGTTTAATTCATGTAATCTTTGTTTTGCTTTAAGTATGATTGGCTAAATTCGTTTTGGCTAAGGGTGGATTCAAAACCATGATTATATATGTGAAATAATTTGATTACTTTAAGTTATCGTTGCATAAGTCGTGAATACAATTTGCTTAACCATTTGATTTAGAACTTATTCTTGTATGTTGATTGAGAGTGCACGCTTAATTTGCATGCTTGAATCTGGTGCTAGGATATGAGTTTGTTTCACTTAATCGTTATGAATTTATATTCGCAAGTAGTGAAGGTCGCTAGTCACGATCGTGTTAAGTAGATTCCTGGCAAGAGTATCATGCTTTTCATAGTTACGAATGCCTTGTCGATGCTTATGATTTCCAAAGAACGTAATGATTCTAACTTGTATTTTTATCATGTTGTTCATATAGAGAACTTGTTAGGAATAATTTGTTTGCGATGCATATTCATCCAATTCAATGATTGTAAGGAAATCTGAAGGTTAATTTAAGCGGACCTAATTAACTTGGAGTGTCGAGGTTCATAACTTATTAAATTGATAACTGGAAATTGATTTAGGTTGCATATATTTCATGTGTGGAGAAGAACCCCTTAGCTATTCCATCATCCATTGATTCATCATAATTTTGTCTTACAATCTGCCCATTTAGTTTATTTTCGTCCAAACACAATCCCCCCATATTTTGTTGAGTCTTAGTCATTAAAGTCTGTTCTATTTTGTGTTTTTAAGTATTTGGAGTCATAAACACTTTCAAATTCGTCCAAATCAAGTTCTAGTTTCTGTTTGAGTCGATTTGATTGTTTTAGGCAGTTTTGAGTGTTTCAAATCTGTTTTGAGTCATAGTAGTCTTGTTAGAGTCTTTAAGTTTAGTTTTTGTGTTTTAAAATCAATTTATATTAGATTAGCACCCCTAGTTAATCCCCGGTTAGAACGATCCCTACTTACATCATTACTACAATTGTCACAAATAGGGTTTAATTTGTGTGTCAACATAATTTTCACATCACATACCAATTCTTCGGACAAGCTTCTAGAAGGTTGACTTCGGCAGTGACGTCGTGTAGAGGTCGGCCAGGTTGTCTGGGATCGGCTTGCATGACTTCAATCTCCTGATGCTTTGCTGATGTAGATGTGGACACAATATGTCTTGGTGTTGACTTCGTTGATGTATCATGGCTTGGTCGGGTTGATACAAGCGGCATAATCTTCATGGATCGTCGTTGGGACTCAACGATGGATGAAAACACTACAAGTACTTCAAATATGCTCAACAAGAAATCCTAACCATGTCTCACTTGTGGCGTAGTGAAGTGAGGTGAGTTTTGGAACGATTCAAAGATTTCGCAACGAAGGTCATATTGTGAACCTCTAAGATATTGTGATATCCCTAACGGTAAAGACATAACCATCTAGGGATTTTGCCTTGTGCAGGTTTGATAAGCAACCAACATCAACATAACAAACAAGGCAAGCATCTTTCTGAGGATCAGGGGGGTTGGATCCGCTTGAGATGCGTTGGGATTTGCCTATGTAGTACCTTTAGGGTACGTCTTTAATACCAATTCAGTGGTTGCGTGTAGGCACGGTGCTGCATCTTTACCAAGATCAACAGCGAAGGAGATGCCCTGCCTAAATACAATGAGCTAAGTACAACGAAGTGCAAAGTTGAACTTAGATATAGAATTTCGAATTCCATAACCTCTTCAATGGTCTCATTTGCTTATAACCAGTGTCTCAAATGCTGATAATATCGGTGATATTTCGTCGATATTATTGGTTTTTCACGTTACCGATATTTAATAGGTATCCAACGGGTTTTCGTCAAAATATCGTGATATTTCTGAAACTACCGCGATATTTTGGAACTGTGCTAATCAGAGAAGAACACCGGAGCTTCTACAGCTTCGGTTGACTGTAAAAGAGCACCCTAGACTCCAATCTAGGTATCAAAATGAAATAGAAGACAAGATGAATGTTTTTATAAATTCCGTTTGCCGTGAAACGGCCGGAGGTGTTCGGAAAGTTCGTCGACACCCACGGCCTCGCCGGAGATGGGTGTGCCTATTCCCGAGCCGATTGCGTCCCAAAAACCTTGCAAAAACACGATTTTGAACTTAAATTTCACATATAAGCTTCAATCTAGAACAGAAAGAGGCAAACCCGAAGCTTACCTAACCGGAGAAATTCAAGAAACTCGCCGGAGTTCTTGCATTTGCCGAGTTGCAGAGACGAGAAGGAGAGGGAGAAAGACGAGGTTGCTGATGATGATGGGTGTCTTCCTGAAGCAGGTGCGATGGTGTGCGTGTGTGTATGTGGGTCTCAGACCCTTGGTGCAAGAGAAAAGAGAGAAATGGCGCCGACGAGGGAGGAGCAAAAGGCGATGTGGGAGAAGGATCGAGAGACCTTGGGTCTCTGTGTGTGTGTGTGTGGGAGATCTGTGTGTGTGTTTGGGAGAATGGAGAAGGGGGAGAAATAAGCTCAAAAAAGAGAGAAGGATCGAGAGAGAGAGAGAGACTGTGTGCGTGTGATGTCTGTGTGCGTGTGTGGTGGCGTGTCTATGTGTGTATGTGGTTGGGTCATCTGACTCACCTGACAACTTTTACAATCACTTTTTACAATTTCAGACCATGGACAAAAATAATAGTGCTTTCATAATGAAACTGTGTGCCACTGTGAGTTTGTGATATTCATTATATATAAATGATTATGGTGTGTTTAAACTTCTCTCATTAATTACTACATATTTTCTATTCTCACAATGTTTGCCAGCTCGCTATATAATCAACTTGATAATGTTAAATCGATCATGCAATGCATTTCCTTCCAATTTTTTGTGATAAACTAATAGATAATTGACTAAATAAACATCATGCAAAGTTTCAATAAAAAATTTCAAGTTTTTCTTACAATTCCCGTGGTTTCCATATTATTTTTATCGATATCGATAATATCCCGATATTTCCATCGATATTTCCGTGTTTTCAGACTACCGATATTTCCGATATCATCGATATTTAATACCTTGCTTATAACGTATGGACGATCATAGGTATACTCAAAGGTAACACATTCAAGGTGTAGTTCAACTGGTAGACCAAAATACCGTCAGAACAATAACTTCAAGTCAAGGCATAAATGAGTTTTCCCAATATCCTTCATCTCAAATTCCATCTTCAGGTGCGAGACAGTTTTCTCAAGCTCTTCCGGAGTCTTAGTGAGATTCGTGTTAACGACATAAACTGTAACTCTAGCAATTTTGAATAAAACTTCATAGTTTAACACGCAAGGGCATAATTCATATCCCTGACTGATCAAATAATCACATAGACAGGTATACCACATCCGTCAGATTTTTCAATCCATAAGTGAACACCTCAAAACGAGTTAAGAGGGTGTTCCGTGGTTTTGGAACTATTTGAAACAATCCATGTAATTCTTCGAGAACTTACATGTAAATCTCCGTATCTATATCCCCATGGAGAAAACACTAACCACACTTCATAATGCTACTATCAATCACAGAATGTTTTGAGAGAAACCTTGCGTCGTAAGGCGTGCATCATATCACACTATTTCATTCATCTCATAAAGCTTCCCTTCCCACTTGGAACACAATAGGGTTACCTTGGGCAGTGTAGGAACGACATGTCCAATACATACTTTGGTAAGGAATTTGACCTGGATTGTAACTTCAGCTGTCCAATCAATTCTATGTTGTCACTTAATCAACAGAACAAGAACTTCAAGTTTTGATGATATCGTAACTTAACCTTGATTGTAACTTGACCTGGTTCGATGTCGTCGCTTTTCATTTATGTCGGTAGCTACCATATAAGTGAAAACATCATCGATGATAATCTCATTTCAATTCCATTTAGCTCATCCAAACTAGTATACTGGACCAAGAACTTCAAGTCTTGGAAGTAATTCGGATTAATCTCATGAGATGGAAATGATTTGAGACAGTGATCAAGTTTAGATTCATTGTTGTGCCGTATCTTCCTCTTCTAGGGAAGTGAATCCTAGGAACCGAATGATCTATCGTGCTCCAGGCCAAGACATATTGATTGGCTATCCGCCGATGTATCAGACCGTCCAACAGGGACAGCACACCCTCTAGGGATGTTGACTCGACGTCCGTTAAGTACGTCTATCCTTGCAGGCATGTTTGCAGCTGGTATATGATCTCGTCACTTTAGCTAGATTAGAGTAATGCGTCTGGAGCAACATTCTGAAATCTAGAATTCATCGCACTTTCTTATCACACTTGTGCAGTACGGGGATCGAGATGAGACATAGTGGGCAACGTCCACGCAAATTCGCGCCATTCTCCAGGAACGTTGACATTCTTATCCCCCTAACAGCGGGAAGATTGTCTTATTAAAGTGACAACCTGCAAATGAGCGGTAAAGAGATCACATACAAGGGCTCAATGAGAGCTAGTGTGAAGGAGAATTATGATCGACAAAAGATACACATCCTTCTTTGAGGACCCATGGTGGTACGTTGCGGCAATGCAACTTAGCACATGGAATGCACACCCAAATACGTAAGTACGAAAAATTGTCAGGTTCGTACCCAGTAACCAACTGTAACGTCATATAGGTTGGGTGGTAATGGGCCTCAAGGCAGGCCAACATTACTGCGTACAAGGATTGCATAGCCCTATCCAGAAACTGAAAACTTGGTACATTTACCAAAATCCGGGCGATCATGTACATTGCTCTTTATGATCACTAGGCGGGCTATTTGGGGTGAACATGGGAATTCAATGTTCAATTATAAACCCAAAACGACATGCAATACTTTATCAAAAATCGTCGATATAAACTCTCCGGCATTATCCAATCTCTCGGACCTTAAGGGATAAGTAGAGTGGTGAACCCTTAATCAACCAGGAGGTTTAGTAGTAATGTTTGTGGACAAACATGTGACCAGTTTGTCGATTCATCAACCAAAACCATAAGTATTTATAGGGTCCGCATTTTGGTTGGATTAGTCCACATATATTCCCTTGAATCCACTGTGAAAAGAGAGTCGTGTCGTATCTTTACGAGGAATGATGTAGAAAATCAATTTCCTTAATGAGCATGCTTGGCAAAGTGTGCTTATAGGCACAAGATCCTTACTTCGGGTAAGGAGATGCGTTGTAGCATCATTGTTCGACCTAAGTGTCCCAAATGGTCATGCCAAAACAAGTAAACTGCTCAATCACCCAACTCCATGCCGGCCACATGTAGCATGTTTCCAGTTGGGAGACAACCCATTGGCCCCAAATCAAAGCTTCAGGCTCATTTTTGGAGGTGGTGCAAAGATATTTCACTCTATTTTCTTCAGTGGTTCATTTATGATCATTGTCATCTCGAATATCCTTAAAAACTCAACATCAGGGAGAATTTAAGGTCCCTTAAATGGTATTCAGTACCATTCATACAACGAGGAGCGTGCCGAATGCTCTTAAGCAGGTTGGATAGACCTGAAGTCGTTGTTAGAGATGTGATTTAGGTGTTAAAGTTAGTGTGCGTAGTACGCATTCATCCAGACAACTAACTTTCCCACATTCCTACCTAATCACGTGTTTAATTGAATCGATCACATGTATTAAGAAACATGATTCAATTAACTCATATTCGAGGACAATATCAATAAGATTATCCATAAGTAAAACATACACCAAACTTGAATCCAAGAACATGGAAAAATGTTCACAAAGTAAATTTACTAAGGGATTCAGCCAACAAGGCTATACATGTCAAAATTATGCTTTTCCAACGATGTTTGGTGGAGCAAAATTAATCACACATATTGACTACTAGAATGGTACTCCTTAACAACATTGGTAGAGGCACGAATAGGTGCATAACCAATGATCTATTCCATCAAGACGAAAGTAGATTCTACAGGGTTGAGGTTCGGGAATATTATCCCTTATTCTTGAAGTTTAAGGTCTTAGGTACCAAAGATCATGCTTCGGGCATGATGCCACATCTTGGCAGGCCCTGATTCTACCATATGTTGTAAAAACAAACTTGAAATTTGATTGTGAAAGAGTATGCCATTTGATGTATCCCTGTTGAAGCAGTGCATCACCATTCGGTTAGGCTTTGACCGAACTGGGTCGAGCTATTCGGTAGACTCCAGCCGAACTGGGTCCATACCTTACTCTCACATTTGTGGTAGTAATCAGATCCAAGAATCTGGTAAACTTCCGCTATCTACACTGCTGCTTCAGGGGCGAGTTAGAAACAAGGAAGGACGAGAAAAGTATTCTCTAGTCAATATTTGATTGGATTATAAACTTCAGAATTGTACTCATTCATGAACGTAATCATGATGTGCTTTAGGCAATGTCTTTCATGATTAGACAGTCCATAGGAGCGAGCCAAAGAGCCATGGAATCCTCGATCGGGAGGTATGTCCATTTGTAATGCTTTGAGCATAAGTCTTCGAATGAAGATCATGGCGGAGGCTGATTCAGCTCTTCCATGCCATTGTTGGCGTAAATGGTTTCTCAACTTCTTGATAGTCAAGTGGAGATTCAAGTCTTGTACCCCACATAAAGTGGTTTCTATTAGAAAACGTCCAAATCAGGAAAATCGAACTTGTGACGGTTCGACAATCCACTGAATTTGGAGGGAATGGTGCTATGGGAATGAATCATCCATAAGCATCAAAGTTAGAACATTCAAGTTCTAAGACATGGTTTTCATGAAAAAAAACGTCGGGTTTACATGGGTGTATTGTTTTATGAAATCTTCGGGTTTCAAAGGCACTAAATTTGAAACTGCAGGTTCAATTTAGTTTATGAACGTTTAGTTCATAAAGGAGAGGTTCCAGTGAGAAACACAGAATGCAATATACAAACTTAGTGTAGTGGATTGAGTTGCTTCAGAAACTCAAGTGTGAGTGCTTCGGAACTACGAAAGTGAGTCAACGTTCAAAGAATAGAAATAAATTATTGAATAGTTAATGTCCAAAAGTGATCTTCAGGTCAATAATTTTGGATTCATTATCAGATTAATGAACTGCAAGTCACTTTTAATTAATTTAATAAATCGGGCCATACTAGGTCGATTGTAGAAGCAAAATAATATTAACATATGGGTTAAATTATTTTAGAATGCTAAAATAATAGCATTTGGATTGAAAAATATGCCCCAAAAATATTTGGGCATGGGTGGGTGTCTTAAGCATAAGACACGGCCCAATAGGGGTCACGGGGTGGACTTCAAGTCACACGGGTGGGGGATAGAAACCCCAGCCGCAGCTGAGTTTCGATTTGGACTCAGGGGGTGCACGAAATTAGGCCCAGCAGAAGCTAGCCTTTTGGGTGATACACAGGAGGACAAAGTCCAGCATTGTGGCCTGGTGTGAAGGTTCGAATAGGAGCCCAGCCACATGGGTTGGCTTCCTTTGTTACGAGCCGCAAGGAACCAAGGCCCAATCAAGTGGGCTGACACTAGAGGGAGCAGGGCTGCGGGCTTGGGTGTGTGCGGGACAAGAACCCAGCAAGCAAAGCTTGCCATGGGTTTGGTCTGGGTCTAGGATAGTTGCAGGCTTTCCACAGAGAAAGAACTAGGACTGCAGGCCCATTCTACTCAAGCAGGCCGAAGGCCTGGGGATCCATTTAGGTGCAGCAAGAGCCCATAGGGCTGCTGCCAAGGTTGTGCCGCAGAGGGGGTGCCAGTCAATGTCCAAGTTCCCTTTTTTTTTTTCAAAATCCCATAGGGTTTAGGAAAACCCTAATTGCTTCTAATTTCTTTCGATGCTTTGACTCACAAATTCCACATAGCAAAAATTATGTAATGCATGAAACAAATATATGAACATATACAATATATATATATATATATATATATATATATATATATCAGAAGGAAAATATAAACATAGAGGGGTTCATGCATCATGGGGAATGTTTTCATGCTTCATGGTTGTTTCAAATATCTTACTTTATTTTAAGCGTACCTAATCGGATGACAACAATAAAAGCCTTTGAATTTGTAGAAGATCCATCTCGGAAAGCCGGAATTGCATCTCCAATGCGTTGTATCACGTTCAACATAGAAAATTTAAATTTAATCAATAGCATGTAGATCAATTCAAAACAATAAATTAATCATAATAAGAATGATTAGAATGTAATACTCCCCTGATTGTAGAATAAACTCTTTTTAGCGCAACGTCAAGAGCGTGCTGATAACGTGTTGTAGGCATAATTTACTGAATAATTATGGAGGCCATAGAGAGAGAAGGGGTGCGGCACATAGAGAGAAGAAGAGATATATGTGTAATTGTGGATGTGTGTTATTCCACCCCATTGTGCCTCTATTTATAGTAGTAAGATAGGTAAAAATATTTCCCTTTAGGATTACAACATTTAATAGGTAATCTATTCCTAATAGGAATATAAGATACATTTTCATATCTACTAGGATTTACACAATCACATTCCTATTCCAATAGGACTGCAACAAAAACATCTTTTTTTTAAAAAGCTAATGGGTACAAACTTATTCTAATTTATTTATTTATTTTTGGAATGTTTTGAATTGAAAATTAGTTAGGAGTTTAATAAAGGTGTGAGTATTAAAATTCTAAATCTATTATTAATTTTTATTTTAAAAAATTATGTAACAGATATGTAAAATTATTATTACATTAATGCTAGAAACTTGGATCAAAATCTAAATACTAACAAAGTTTCAGTCAATGAACATTAATAATTAAGGACAGATACTAATTTTTCCATTTAAGAAATTACTATACATCTCATGATTTTATGAATAAGCAAATCGTTTATTGAATGAGTGATTTTGCATTTTAAATACATGACAAGCATCTACGTAACGAGTGACGCAAACTTTATATCGATTGGAAGAGAGTATCATTTCTGCAGACCAAGCTAAAGTAATGCTCTCTTTTCAGTTTTTTTTTTTTGTCTATATGCTCTCCTCTTTTTCTCGGACTGTTGAATGAAACGTGACTACTTGCATGATGCCAAAGATGAATCTGAACTTGGGATAAGTCATTGACTGGGTCATTGACTGGTATAAAAATTAGTCACAAGGTGTTGAAGTTTATGGTTGGCGTGGCTTGTCAACCAAGATATTAACTTGTGGTGCTCTTTCGAAGAAAGCCAAGCTAAATATTTCATCTGTAAATAATTCTTTTTTTTTTTCTACTTCAAAGTATGTTTGAAAAAAAAAAAGATGTTAATATTATATATTGTGTCTGTTAAAAGTAGAAGATATATGTCATGAAATATACTTTTTCTGTCGCTTTAATAGAATCGCAAGGAATGAGTTCCGGTCATGAATAATTTGTATTCTATCGTCGACTTAGACATAAAATGAAGGTGGACATCCCTTTATTGATTCAACTGTAGATATTTTTGTATTTGATCCAATGATATTTTACATTAAGAAGTAGGAGTATTTAGGCTAAGTTGTTGTATAAGTCCAACATAATAAGATGATATTTGTTGCAAGACGTTTATGTCCGTCCACTAATTGGTAATGAATAGGCTATTGATATCTCAAATGAATAGGTCATTCATTTCTTAATTAACTGCTGTAATTGTTAGGTCATTTATTCCTTAATTGATTAGGCAACTAATTCTTACTACTGAAATAGGGGTATTTGTGTAATTTTCCAGGATAGCCCCACCACTATATAAAGTCGGCTATGGCTCACATTGTAAAATACTAAGAATTTCTCTAATAGAATTCTCTTGTTCTCTCTCAAATTATTTTCAGCACTTTTGATCTTAACGGAATTAAAATCTGCAGTTTGATTTTTTTTCACCTTTTTGGCAACAATCCTCTAAATTTTGAAAGTAGGATCATCTTTATGTTTTGAAGTATTTCGTACCACTTAAAAAGCATCGGAATTTAAGAAAACATTAAATTCCCAAAATTGACATGCTTAATCCAATACTTTAGTCAAAATATGTGTTTCGAAATAAGCGCATTTTGTTGTGATTTTTTAAAGAGTCTTTAATCCAGTAGGGGCCGGGATGGTGCTTGTCGAAGATCCAAATTCGTCAACTTTCTTACTGTGAAAACAAACCACAAAATTCTAAGACCTCGTTTGGTAAATAGAATAAGCAATAAATTTGGGTTAGAAGTGATTAGATAAGAGCTAATCCCATCATAATCTCATTATGTGTGTTTTTACGGTATAACTAATCCCTCCCAAACAATTAGGATAACCAATCAAACCACTTTGACCTTGTCCCTGATCCGAACTCAAGATTTGAATTAACACAAGTGCAAAGGTAAACAATTAGGATTACCAATCAAACTATTTATGTGCTTGTAGTGAGATGTGGAAGACGAAATTAATTGATTTTAAACGTTTAATCAAAATATCGACTTTTGAAATGTTGACGATTGTTATAAACAATGAAGAGGTTTATAAGAACGGTTAGAAATCTCGACACAGAAAATCCATTAATACAAGACCAATGATACTAACCACTTGAGTTAAAAGCCATTACTCAACCAACTGAAAGTTTTGGCAAAAATAATCAACTTAACAATAACAATTTAATACACAACTTACCATAACAATTTAGTAAACGGAACGGACAAATTATTGGTATGAAGAGATGTTCACATAGAAATAAATATCATATACAGAAATTTGTTTTTAACAAATAATACGGAACTACTCTAAATTCATATGAACTACAGATATGAGGATTTAAACTTGTATGCAAAGAGTGGAGCACACTGCTTTAATCAATTTGACTAAACCCAAACCTCTAATAGTATTTGTAAAGAAGATATCAACTTTTAAACATAAAATTTAAATTTGAAAGAGAGCATAGCTGAAAGATGAGAAAGTAGTTTTGACAAGAAAAAATGAAAAAGTAGGATGCGAAGCTGCTGCCAATTTTGGCAGCAAGAATGAGAGCTGGCAATCCATATCATATCACATCAGATTTGGCTTCTTAATTGAAAAACATTGTTGTTTGTCTGTATTACTGTTACTTCCAATTTAAACGTTTTGACATTTCTTTTGAATATGCTCTAACGAACAAATAAAACTTGACTCGAAACAAAAAAAAAATGTATACAAATTAATTTTCTTTTCAAATAAAATTTGGGATCAACTTCTAATTTTTTTAGTTTTTGAGTAAATTGATCAACTTCTAATTGTTGGTCTTTTCCTGGAACCAACACAACACTAGTTTGGGTCACTTTACTGCCGTGTATATAGTTATAGGAGTGTGCTATTTACACACCCCATTTTACTTCTCACACACCCCTTGATAATTTCTGTCCTTTGATCTTCTTCAATTCATTCGATCCGACAGCCGAAAATTAAAAAGGTATGTGAAAAGTAAAATAGGATGTGTGGAGTCACTTCCCATAGTTATATCCTTCACGTGTGTCTTGGGCACCACGTTAGTGTCGGCCCCAGGAAATTCCACATTGACATTTGACTCTCCTCCCCCTCTCTCTCTCTCTCTCTCCCCCCATATATATATATATATATATATATATATATATATATATATATATATAGATATACAAAACAACCCACAAAATCTTCCTTCAATAACCAAACCAGAATATCAGAACCTCCCCAGAAAAAAGCTCCAGAAATCATGGAGTTTTTTTATTCATCAAACCACGGTACTCTCTCAACCTTCTTCTCAAACTACTCATCATTTCTGATGCATCCAGGTACTGATTTTCTTCTCAAACAAGTTTTTATACGTGGGTTTTCCGGTTCATTACACCTAGTGTTGTTATGTGTGTTGTTCTTCTCTTGGTTGTGGATGATATTCAAGGGGGGTGATGGAGGAGGAGGAGAAGCTCCGAAACAGAGGTTTTCTAATAGTCGAAACTCGTACTACAAGCCGGCTTTAATTTGTAGTTTCTGTGTTTCTGGGTTTAGTCTTGTTTTTTGTTTATTGAACTACTTTTGTTGGTACAAAAATGGTTGGTCTGATGAAAAAGTAGTGACCCTCTTGGATTTAGCTGTTAGAACACTCTCTTGGGGTGCAGTTTGTGTTTACCTGCATACCCAATTCTCCAATTCTGCTGAATCCAATAAGTTCCCAAATTTTTTGAGAGTTTGGTGGGGTTTCTATTTCTCTATTTCTTGCTATTGCCTCGTCATAGACATTGTTCTTTTCAAGGACCATCTTTCGTTGCCTGTTAAATCTTTGGTTTTCGATGCTGTCTGTGTTGTTTCGGGTTTGTTTTTCATATATGTGGGGTTTTTGGGGAAGAAAGAGGGCAGATATGCTGTTCTGGAGGAACCCCTTTTGAACGGTAATCGTAGTACTAGTGTAGGTAATGATGGAGAGTCAAATAAGTCAAAAGGGGGAACAAATGTTAACCCTTATTCGAATGCTGGAATTTTCAGCATCCTTACCTTTGCTTGGATGGGTCCTTTAATTGCGGTTGGGAATAAGAAGGCATTAGACCTTGAGGATGTTCCTGAACTAGATAAGGTTGACAGTGTATTTGGGTCCTATCCTCTTTTTAAAAGTAAGCTCGAGGCCGGGTGTGGTGGGAACGGCAGAGTTACCACACTTCATCTGGTGAAGGCATTAATCTTATCAGCCTGGAAAGAGATTCTCTTGACGGCTTCATTTGGGATTTTTTATACAATGGCGTCATATGTCGGTCCATATCTGATCGACACATTTGTCCAATACCTCTACGGGCGACGGCAGTTCAAAAATGAAGGCTATGTTTTGGTTTCTGCATTTTTGATTGCAAAGCTCGTGGAGTGCCTCACTCAAAGGCACTGGTTCTTTAAGACGCAACAGGTAGGAGTAAGAATCCGAGCGGTACTTGTTACAGCGATCTATAACAAGGGTTTGACCTTGTCATCCAACTCCAAGCAGGGCCACACTAGCGGTGAGATTATCAATTTTATGACTGTCGATGCTGAGAGGATCGGTGACTTCACTTGGTACATGCACGATCCATGGATGGTCCTTGTACAAGTTGGCTTGGCCCTAGTGATTTTGTACATAAATCTTGGTCTTGCAGCTATTGCAACATTGATTGCAACGATAATTGTTATGTTGGCAAATGTTCCTTTGGGGTCCTTGCAGCAGAAGTTTCAGGACAAGTTAATGAAGTCAAAAGATAAAAGGATGAAGGCAACATCTGAGATCTTGAGGAACATGAGAATTCTCAAGCTTCAAGCATGGGAGATGAAATTTTTGGCTAAAATTAATGAACTCCGGAAGTCGGAGGAAGGGTGGTTGCGAAAGTTTGTTTATACTTCGGCCATGACCACATTTGCCTTCTGGGGTGCCCCAACATTTGTGTCTGTCGTCACTTTTGTTGTTTGCATGCTTTTAGGAATCCCACTCGAATCCGGGAAGATCTTATCTGCACTTGCAACGTTCAGGATTCTTCAAGAGCCTATCTTCAATCTTCCAGACACAATTTCTATGATAGCACAAACTAAGGTGTCTCTTGATAGAATTGCATCATTCCTTTGTCTTGATGACTTGCAGCCAGATGTTATAGAGAACGTCCCAAGAGGTAGTTCCAATACAGCAATTGAGATAATTGATGGGAATTTCTCTTGGGATTTATCTTCCCCTAATCCAACATTGAAGGATATAAATTTCAACGTGAGCCATGGTATGAGGGTTGCTGTTTGTGGTACTGTTGGCTCGGGCAAGTCGAGCTTACTTTCTTGCATTCTAGGAGAAGTTCCAAAGATATCTGGGACTCTTAAGTTGTGTGGGACAAAGGCCTATGTTTCTCAGTCCCCGTGGATACAGAGTGGAAAGATAGAACAAAACATATTGTTTGGTAAAGAGATGGACAGAGAAAGTTACGAGAGGGTTCTTGAAGCATGTTCGTTAAAGAAGGACCTGGAAATTCTATCATTCGGTGATCAGACGGTTATAGGGGAGAGGGGAATCAATTTAAGTGGCGGGCAGAAGCAAAGAATACAAATTGCACGAGCTCTGTACCAAGATGCTGATATTTATCTGTTTGATGATCCTTTTAGCGCCGTTGATGCTCATACAGGATCCCATCTTTTTAAGGTATTTCATTTCTCTAATCCAACGTGATTGCATATACGTAATAAACTGAATCTTCAAAACTCTTTGCATCTTAGTATTAGTGACAATGCATCCATAGTATTCTTTTGCTTGGCCTGAACTGATGTATGATTTGACCATTAATTTATTTAATTGACAATTGCACAACAGGAATGTTTACTGGGCTTGTTGAGTTCGAAAACAGTAATTTATGTCACTCATCAAGTGGAGTTCTTGCCGGCTGCTGACCTTATATTGGTAAAGTATCCACAGAGCTTTTCTTGAAATTCAGTTTGTAATACGTGTTATTATCTACTTGGTATCTGTCTGCTCAAAGTTACTCCTTGTCATCAGGTCATGAAGGACGGAAGGATTACTCAAGCTGGAAAGTTCAATGATATTCTTAGTTCCGGAACTGATTTTAAGGAACTTGTGGGAGCACATGAAGAATCTTTGTCCTCGCTTAACTCGGTAGAGGAAGGGCCTGCTGAACAAATAAGTGTGAGCAACAAAGATGCAAATTTGGCTAGTACTAATGGGGTTGTCCAAAAAGAAGAAAGCAGTGATGTTCAGAATGGTAAAACAGATGATTTAGGTGGGTCAAAAGGGCAGATTGTTCAAGAAGAAGAGAGAGAGAAAGGTAGAGTTGGGTTTGCAGTCTACTGGAAGTATATCACCACAGCATACGGAGGAGCTCTTGTGCCTTTTATATTGCTTGGACAAATTCTCTTTCAGATCTTTCAAATTGGAAGCAATTACTGGATGGCTTGGGCAACTCCCGTGTCTGAGGATGCGCAACCTACTGTTACAAGCTCTACACTGATAATTGTGTACGTTGCTTTGGCTATTGGAAGTTCTGTTTGTGTTCTCTTCAGAGCCATGTTTCTTGCAACAGCCGGGTACAAGACAGCAACTATACTCTTTAGTAAAATGCACTATTGCATTTTCCGTGCTCCAATGTCTTTCTTTGATGCGACTCCAAGTGGACGAATCCTAAACAGAGTAAGCAACATATATTTCTAATGCCATACCTGATTGGGTGGTTCAAAAAGAATTATATGAGTTTTATGTAGTTTCCCTCTCTGCGTTAAAACCTTCCACTTCCTCTGCTACAGTACTAAAATCAGTAACCGCATCAATGTTGCTAAATGATTTCTTGCAGGCTTCTACTGACCAAAATGTAGTGGACATGAACATGCCAAGTCAACTTGGGGGCCTAGCGAACTCAATGATCCAGCTTTTGGGAATTATTGCAGTGATGTCACAGGTTGCATGGCAGGTTTTCATCATTTTTATCCCTGTGGTTGCAATCTGTATCTGGTATCAGGTAATTCTTCTCACCTTTTCGGAATGCTCCTATTTTATACATTCTATTGATACGTTAACTTATCACATGAATTCAAATATGGAAAATCTTCATGTTTTAATTCTTCACTTTTCATGCTCTATTGATGCTCTTTATTCATGCCTTACTCACCTCAACTTGGCTTCCTTATTGACGGATAAATTAGCTCCTGTTACAGCCAGAAATATATAAGAATCATGTTAAATAGGATGCTCACGAATTTATATTGATGCAGCAATACTACATTCCTTCAGCAAGAGAACTAGCACGGTTGGTTGGGGTATGCAAAGCTCCAGTGATACAACATTTTGCCGAAACAATTTCAGGGTCGACAACAATTAGAAGCTTCGACCAAGAATCAAGATTCAGGGATATAAATATGAAATTGAATGATAGTTTTGGTCGCCCTAAGTTCCATACTGCGGCTGCAATGGAATGGCTATGTTTTCGCTTGGATATGTTGTCATCTATCACATTTGGGTTTTCTTTGATTTTCTTGATCTCTATTCCAGCAGGGGTGATTGATCCAGGCAAGTGATATTCAACTTGTGTGTTACTGATTATTCTTTTTGAACTGTTTGTTAAGCATGATCTTATTTGTTTTGGATATTTTACTCTAAAGGCATTGCGGGCTTGGCTGTCACATATGGACTTAATCTAAACATGTTACAAGCTTGGTGTATATGGAACCTTTGCAATGTGGAGAACAGAATAATATCGGTGGAGAGATTAATACAATACACTAATATTCCCAGTGAGCCTCCTCTTGTAATAGAATCCAATAAGCCGGATCGTTCTTGGCCATTACGTGGAGAAGTTGATATACGTGATCTTCAGGTACTTTTTGTTCTGGTTTATTACTTTCATACAATGGAGGATCAGTTACGTTTATGATTTTATTTCATGCTTATATAGGTCCGGTATGCACCACACATGCCACTTGTGTTGCGAGGTCTCACATGTACCTTTCCTGGAGGAATGAAAACTGGGATTGTGGGGAGAACTGGCAGTGGCAAATCAACTCTCATACAGACCCTTTTCCGAATTGTGGATCCTTCTGCTGGCCAGATTTTGATAGATAGTATTGATATCTCTTCAATTGGACTGCATGATCTGCGGTCTAGGTTGAGCATTATCCCTCAGGACCCAACCATGTTTGAAGGGACCGTAAGAAGCAATCTGGACCCGCTTGAAGAGTACACGGATGAACAAATTTGGGAGGTTGGTTGATTACAATTCTGTTCCCACTAAATGTTCATCATTATCTGATTTTTCAGTTCCAAATTGGCGTCAATTGGTTTAAATGTCTTTTATTTGTTTTAGGCCCTCGATAAGTGCCAACTCGGAGATGAAGTTAGGAAAAAGGAAGGAAAGCTGGATTCCACAGGTTTGTTCTAACATAGAGGCTATATAGATGCTCTCAATTCCATTCTATGTCATGGAAATTATTTGTGCTTATGTTCGACAATTGCTGCAGTTAGCGAGAATGGAGAGAACTGGAGTATGGGTCAGAGACAGCTGGTCTGCCTTGGCCGTGTGCTCCTGAAGAAAAGTAAGGTTTTGGTGCTTGATGAAGCTACTGCATCAGTTGATACAGCTACGGATAATCTGATCCAGCAGACCCTTCGAGAACACTTTACTGACTGCACAGTTATTACTATTGCGCATCGTATAACTTCTGTTCTTGACAGTGACATGGTTCTGCTTCTAAGTCATGGTTAGTATTGCCATATGAATCCATTCTACTTTCCAAATGATCCTCATAGTGTTTTACTTGAATGTATTTTTTATTGTGTTGCAGGGCTTATTGAGGAATATGACTCCCCTGCAAGATTGCTGGAAAACAAATCATCGTCTTTCGCTCAGCTCGTGGCAGAGTACACAATGAGGTCGAATTCCAGTTCCGAGTAGTTTGAATGACAATTAAAAGCCCAAATCTTCACAATGCACTACTCAACTGGGTAACAAACTGTTTTGATAACGACGAATAAGTGGCGAGGATGATCTTACTCGCGTTTCTACCGAACCATCAGAATCGGGCGATCGAGTTGCGGGTTCAAAGTGTATTTTAGGCTATATTCTGTTAGAAATGTTGTATTATTCAAGTAATTGTTGATCTCAGAGTTAATGTAGCTGTCAACTTTTGTATTGAATTTAGTTGAATGGTTGGAATTTCGTCCACAAATGTCTGCTTGGTTGGTTTGAAACGTGGATTAGGCAAGTTGGCTATGGAAATCTGCATGCAACCCCACACTCGTTTTGTCAAAAAGTCTCCACTCCACAAAGGATACCAATAATTGTGCGTGCCCAGGACTCATGGTTGGAGCATGTTCTGCCATATTCAATCTTTATCCGTATTTTGTTGAAATTTCCAAACAGAATTATACTTGTTGCGGGAAATTTTGATTTTCTAATTACAAAGGCTCTTTAGGATGCAAATCTGATCTGTGTAGGATTTTTTCATACAAAAAAATTACAATAGTAATTCAAATTACCATAAGCATTCAGTCTTTGTTCAAGAAAATAGTTAATTACACTGACCCCTTCTGAAATTTATCGTATTTTTATAAAACCTCTTTAGATTTAGACTAGAATTTGTACCCGCACGTTGCTGCGGGATTGAAAACCATATAAAAGATTATGCAATTTCAATCTTCATAAACAATGTTGGAGTCAAAAACAGAGTTACCAATGCCAATGCAAATTATACACAACATCATCATGAATGAAACAAATTTAAATATTAAAAGATAAAAAATGCAACACTAAAAGTTGTCTTCTGCTATGTT
This sequence comes from Malus sylvestris, assembly GCF_916048215.2. Lineage (NCBI taxonomy): Eukaryota > Viridiplantae > Streptophyta > Magnoliopsida > Rosales > Rosaceae > Malus > Malus sylvestris. The sequence continues at coordinate 24,800,405 of NC_062262.1, forward strand.
GGTCATTAAGGACGCATCCTAGGGCACGGGAAAAAAATTGAAATAAATTTATAGACAATAGAATTATACCATGAACAAAATAAGGATAAAGCGTGTTTGCCTAGTGTTTTCGTGTGCAAAACTCTGATTTTGCACGAAATGGAGATGACCTTCTCTGGCAATTCTATAGGACGCGATCAAACTTTTGTGCGTTTCTAACTTGCCTTGCAACCAAGTTTCTACAAAAAAACATATCGAATTCAAGAAAGTAATTAGACCAATGCATAAGAGAGTGTAAGAAAAAGTATAGAAAATATAAACCACATATACCACTTATCATACTATTTTGTATTCTGAATACACCTAAAAATATATTGATTTCTAGTGAATAGTTCGGTTCCAATTAATTCCATTTTAGTTTCTTTCAAATCCTTCAACTTATCCTTGACTTTTTTTTAACAGCATCATAATTAAGAGTTAGCTTCCATCAAATCCTTCAACCAATTCCACCCATACCTCTCTAACCCTTCATAATCCAAATTTTACTCCCTTAAACCCTTTAACCTAACCTTGACTTTGTTTTTACAGCTTAGTTTCATTTAAAAGCTTATTTTCTCTACAAAATCATAATAGTTTCTGTCTTGCATCACATTTTAAACTCTTGATAACATTAATTTCCATCTCAAATTAGAATGAACCTCCAACGTTAGAAATATGAGTGAAAAAATGTTTAGTAAAAGAATTTGCCAATTCTCATTAAGAACTGTTAATCAAACTGTAAAAGCTACATATGAGTTTTTCCAACTTCAAACATAGAACCAACAGCAAGAATCCAACTGGAAATGGAATAGACCAAACAGACCATGAACATTACACAATCAGAAGATTTGAAGGAGAAGAGTTCATTACATAGTTTGATGACAGCCGATCAGCAGTAGAAACTGATAAGAGCAAAGAACTTGGCCTCAGATTTTCTCCAGAATAATTGAAAAAATAAATAAACTTAACACGTAGGAATGATGCTGTTATTTTCTCCAGACAATAAACTACATCTCTTAAAATATTAAAAATAATGTATGTGCATTTCATTCATATTTCTATTCACATCATAAACGTAAACCTCGAACCACAACCCATGGTACAACTTTTCTTACTAAACCCTAGAACACATAAAAAATTTAAAATAGTTCTCATTTTTTGTTTTCTGTGCTAAATTCATTCATGTGTTTCTTAAATTTAAATTCAGTTTATAAATTATCGCATCAATCTTTAGAAAGTAAAATTATTCAAAATATGTTGTATAAAACATACTTATTGCTTCCACTTAAGAAAACTGATAACACAAAATGAATTAAACCGGGGGGTTAAAGTAAGTTCTCTTACCAAATAACTGAAGCCAAATTGACACAAAAGCATATTTTTTTTTTTTGAGAAGAAACAATTTTATTAAAGAAAAGAGAACAACACAGAAGTGGATAAGAAATCCACTAACTGTATAACAGGGAAAAACCCATTAGGATTTGGCTACAGCAGCCATTTCTAGACCTAGCTCACCTAACTGCTGCTAACAAATCCCAAAGTATTTGAGATAGAGAAACATTATTAAACTCTTTAGTGACCGAAGCCCAAAAAGCTGCCCAATATTTTACTCTCCCCCAAAGTTCTTCTGCCCCCACTCCAGTATAGTCTTAAAAAATCCTCTTGTTGCGTTCCCGCCATATATTCCAGAAAATTGCCGATACCAGGCAACCCCACAAAACTTTGGATTTTTTCCTTTTACCAAGTGCCTTAAAATTTGTGCTTAGTAGCTCGAAACACCCTTTAGGAATGACCCATCTCGCTTTAACCTCCTGAAACAATTTCCACCACAGTTGAATCGAGTAGGAGCAATGAAGAAAGATGTGATCTACACTCTCCTCCTCGGCTTTGCACAGGCTACACCAATGTGGTGATAAGCACATAAGCGGGTTTCTCCTTTGAATTCTGTCGCATGTGTTGAGCTTCCCATTGGCCACAAGCCATACAAGTATTTTAACCTTCGGAGGAACTTTTGATTTCCAAATCTGAGGGTAGGGTGGAAAATAGTGCACACTCCCATTGTTTGTCAGTAGTGACCGATAAGATTTGCATGAGAACAAACCTGAAGCTTCCAGATTCCACCTTCTGTTATCCATCTTTAATGGAGACAAACGAACCTCTTCCAGTTTCTGTAATAATGTGGCCACCTCTACTATCTCCATCTCATTCAAGTTTCTCCTAAATCAAAGTTCCAACTCAAAGGATTTGATGAAACTTCCACGAAGCTCGAGATGTTTTGATTGTGCTTCCTCGAAAGTAGGAATAGTCTGGGGAATTGCTCTTTCATCGGTCCCCCTGTTAACCACCCATCCTCCCAAAACCTCACCCTCTCTCCGTTGCCCACCTCAAACGTGCAACTTCTAAGAAATTGATGAGAACCACTCGAAATGTCTTTCCATGGGCATCGACTTGAATCCCTCCTTTGAGGAAGTGCATCCCATCCATTAGCTTGTAGCCCATACTTACTTCTTATCACCTTGTGCCACAGAGACTGTGACTCCCTTGGGAATCTCCACAACCACTTAGCCAATAATGCTTCATTCTGATACCTCAAGTTCCCCACCCCTAGACCTCCTTCCTCCTTGTTTTTAGTAACTAACTCCCACTTGGCCAAATGTGTTTTCTTACCTTCCTCCATGCCTTCCCATAGAAACCCCTTCATTAATTTTTCTAGACGTCCTCTTACCCCGCATGGAATTTTGAACAAGGACATATAGTAAATCGGCATGCTTCCCAGGACTGATTGAATTAGAGTTAGTTTACCCCCTCTGGATAGGAAAGCCTTCTTCCAACTTTGAAGTCTTCTTTCCATTGTTTCTACCACTGGATCCCAAAACCTTATTGCTCTTGGCCTTCCTCCAAGGGGAAGCCCCAAATACTTTATCGGCCAGCACCCTACCTCGCACCCCCAAGAAACTGCCAACCTGTTTAGTTTCTCACTCTCTGAATTTATCCCAGCCAAAAAGCACTTAGCTTTGTTGATTTTCAATCCTGAGACCGAACAGAATAAATTAAGCACTTGGATTAGGTTGTTCCAAACTTCCTCGTCTTCCGTCAAGAAGAAAATGGTATCGTCGGCAAATTGAAGATGAGATATCTCCACCTTTTCTTGGCCGATACACAAGCCTTTGATGAGATCAGTTTCTTGTGCCTTCTCCATTAACCTGCTCAAAACATCGACTACTAAGGTGAAAAGAAAAGGGGAAAGTGGATCGCCTTGTCTCAATCCTCTTGAAGCTTGAAATTTTCCCCTTGGCCTTCCATTGATCAAAACGGAGAAATTTGCAGAGCTTAAACATCCTTGCATCCATTTCCTCCATCTATTGCCAAAACCTTTTCTTTGAAGTACTTCTTCCAGAAATCTCCATTCCACATGATCATACGCTTTTTCAAAGTTGATCTTAAGCACCAATCCCTTCTCTTTTTTCTGCCTCACCTCTTCTACCACTTCATTTGCAATGAGGACAGCATCCAAAATTTGTCTATCCTTAACAAACGCCCCCTGATTCGGAGAGACAGTGGTATCCAAAACCTCCTTCAATCTTGAAGCCAGTGTTTTTGCTATAATTTTATACAATCCAGTTACTAAACTTATGGGCCTATAGTCTGTCACTTTCAAAGAATCTGATTTCTTCGGGATCAGGCAAATGAAAGTCTCGTTCGTCACTGCATTTATTATCCCGTTCTCGAAGAACTCCTCCATTATCTTCATTATATCCTTTTTCAAAATATCCCAGTAATGTTGAAACAAAAGCATATCAACGTTGCATCATCACAGGTACATCATTAGCAACGTTTTTTTCCTGATTCAAACATAAACATGAATCAATTAAAAGCATTAAAAAAATGAAATAACACTTCAATCAAATGCATAAACAAAAGCAGTTAAGCATTGGAAAATGACATTGCAAAAAAAGCTATGTTAAATATTGTAGGTATTATATTTACAATTAATCTCTAGTTTTAAATAAGTGAAAATATATTAAATTCATAATAATATGCATATACATTTTATTTCCTTGCAACTAATGCAACTAATACAACAATATATAAAACACATTACATTCAATTTGGAATGTGAAAACAAATGATTCTATTCATGCAAAATTCTAATTCCTTTCTACCACATGAAAAATCTGATTACTCTGACTCGAAACAAAATAACTCGGAAAGCATTGTACTTAATCATATTTCATCCAAAAATTGTCCACAAAATAAAATTTTCACCGACTCAAAAAGAACTTCGAAATATTATACAAAAAGAAGGTAATGCATCTTAAATTTCTAATGGTATTCAATGTCTTCTAGTTTCTAGTTCCTTGATAGACAATAAATTAAATGCCATTAAATGTGTTCTAGTATCTTGCAACAACAACAACAACAACAACAAAGCCTTTTCCCACTAAATGGGGTCGGCTATATGAATCCTAGAACGCCATTGCGCTCGGTTTTGTGTCATGTCCTCCGTTAGATCCAAAATCAAGTCTTTTCTTAGGGTCTCTTCCAAAGTTTTCCTAGGTCTTCCTCTACCCCTTCGGCCCTGAACCTCTGTCCCGTAGTCACATTTTCGAACCGGAGCGTCAGTAGGCCTTCTTTGCACATGTCCAAACCTCGGATATCCTCATTCCCAATCTTATCCTTTCTCGTGTGCCCATACATCCCACGAAGCATCCTCATCTCCGCTACACCCATTTTGTGTACGTGTTGATGCTTCACCGCCCAACATTCTGTGCCATACAACATCGCTGGCCTTATTGCCGTCCTATAAAATTTTCCCTTGAGCTTCAGTGGCCTACGACGGTCACACAACACGCCGGATGCACTCTTACACTTCATCCATCCAGCTTGTATTCTATGGTTGAGATCTCCATCTAATTCTCCGTTCTCTTGCAAGATAGATCCTAGGTAGCGAAAACGGTCACTTTTTGTGATCTTCGCTAGATTGCTCCGGTCATTAGTGTGGATAAGTATATAAATGGATAGAGATAGGAAAGCAAACACAAGATGTACGTGGTTCACCCAGATTGGCTACGTCCACGGAATAGAGGAGTTCTCATTAATTGTGAAGGGTTTACACAAGTACATAGGTTCAAGCTCTCCTTTAGTGAGTACAAGTGAATGATTTAGTACAAATGACATTAGGAAATATTGTGGGAGAATGATCTCGTAACCACGAAACTTCTTAGTACTGGAGTGTGGTATCGTCTTGACTTTCCTTATCTATCTCATAGGTAGATGTGGCATCTTCTCTGGAAGTACTCTTCCTCCATCCAGGGGTGGTATCTGTAACTGATGGAGATGCACAAGGTAATGTATCAATGTCACTTGAAGCTTACTTGTAGTTTCAGGCTTGGTCAAGCGCGATACAAACCATGTAGTAGGAGTCCCCCAAGTCGCCGAGCTAGGGGATCTGCTGAAAGAGGTGACAGACAAGGTAAGCAATCAGAGCTCCGGCTGATTGTTCACATTCTCCCTATCTTGCAGGCAGCATGAAGGATAAAGAGAAGAAAAATGAGAAGAGATGATATGGGATACTTTTGCTTTTGAAGAAGTAACTTTCCACAGGCTTATTCTTGAACTGGGCTGGAGGGTTTTCTGGTTTCCTCCAGAGATAAGGCCGACTGAAGAATTTGAGGGTCAAAACAAGTCCATCAAATCTAGAGTACGTTCGACCCTGCTGATATGGGATACTTTTGCTTTTGACAGAGTAATGGATGTATCGGCACGTGTGCTGTTACGCTTGTCTCCACATGCTTCCTTGTATCCTTCTCACTTGCCCTATCTGTTCCTCAGGCAGATGCGGGATCTTCCCTGAAAGCATAAGGTGTTGAAGATGAGTACTCGAGAGCAATGCCAGGTAAGTAATCAGGTAAGGGGTTCCAGGTAGTCAGTTCCTGGCTGGAAGCTTGATTCCAAGTGCTGACTGATTGCTCTCTTTCTCCTTGTCTTGCAGGTAAGAACAAGGCCAAAAGAAAAGACAGGGAAAAAACATGATATGGGATACTCTTGCTTTTAACCCTGATGATATGAGATATTCTTGCTCTAATATAGCTTGTTTACAGAGGTATTATCGGGGGGAAAGAAAGCTGAATATTTCGAAAGGCTTCGTTGGGAGTGCCCTCTCAGATAAGAGGAAGGGTTGAGCATTTTTGCAGGTCTGCCTGTCCGTTGGGGATGGAGGTCGACATATATAGGAGTCTCCTTAACATCAAGTAATAATGCTATTCCTTTACCCTGCTTGGTCATAGCACGGTAGTGGGAGCTGCCAGCTTCACAAGTTTTAACTCTGTCAGAGCACTTTGAAAAAGTGGTCTGTGGTATCTGGAAAGCTGATGTTGCGTGTGAAGATTACAGACAAGCTTTATCCAAGGAGATCCAGCTCTTGAAGTTGGGAAAGTGGTGCCTCTTCGGTTTTCGAACAAGCAATCCTGTCGGGGATCTGGCTCTCGAGATTCGGAGAACGATGCCTCTTCGATTTTTGAGAAAGCAATCCTACTGGGGGTCTGGCTCTCGAGATTCGGAGAGCGGTGTCTTCGATTTTTGAGAAAGTAATCATGTTGGGAGTCTGGCTCTCGAGATTCGGAGGGCGGTGATGCCTCTTCGATTTTTGAGAAAGCAATCCTACTGGGGGTCTGGCTCTTGAGATTCGGAGAACGATGCCTCTTCGATTTTTGAGAAAGCAATCCTACTGGGGGTCTGGCTCTCGAGATTCGGAGAGCGGTGTCTTCGATTTTTGAGAAAGTAATCATGTTGGGAGTCTGGCTCTCGAGATTCGGAGGGCGGTGCCTCTTCGATTTTGGAGCAAACAATCTTGTTGGGAGTGTTTTCTCGAATGTGAGTAAAGGTTGGGCATGTTTGCTAGTCTACCTTGCCACGAAGCACAGAGGTTGACATACAGGGACTTTCCAATTATCCAGCAGTGGTACTGTTCCTTTACCCTCTCTTCGATTTTTGAGAAAGTAATCATGTTAGGAGTCTGGCTCTCGAGATTCGGAGGGCGGTGCCTCTTCGATTTTGGAGCAAGCAATCTTGTTGGGAGTGTTTTCTCGAATGTGAGTAAAGGTTGGGCATGTTTGCTAGTCTACCTTGCCACGAAGCACAGAGGTTGACACACAGGGACTTTCCGATTATCCAGCCGTGGTACTGTTCCTTTACCCTCTCTTCGATTTTTGAGAAAGTAATCATGTTGGGAGTCTGGCTCTCGAGATTCGGAGGGCGGTGCCTTTACGATTTTGGAGCAAGCAATCTTGTTGGGAGTGTTTTCTCGAATGTGAGTAAAGGTTGGGCATGTTTGCTAGTCTACCTTGCCACGAAGCACAGAGGTTGACACACCGGGACTTTCCAATTATCCAGCAGTGGTACTGTTCCTTTACCCTTGTGGGTAATAATATGGTAGCTAGACCTTCAAAATTTATGTGTCTAAACTTTGTTAGTGTTGTTTCTTTGCTAATCTTTTACCCTTCTTGGTCAGAGCGATGTAGTGGGAGCTGCAAGCTTCACGTGTCTCAACTTTGTCAGAGAACTTTGGCAAAGTTATATGTGGTACCCATGAGCTACTGTTGCGTGTGGGAAGTGGGTGATTGAACAGTACGATTCATGTGCTTTCTACTTCGCCAGAAATCTTCGACAGAATGCCCATAATTTCCGCAAAGCTGAGTGTGCGTGTGACAGGTGCTGACAGGGCTGGAAAAGTAGGTGCCTCTTCGATTTCTGAGATCGGCCCTCGTGGTCTCTGAGCAGCCCAGCTTTTGAGAAAGCAAGCCTCTTCGATTTCTGAGATCGGCCTTCGTGGTCTTTGAGCAGCCCAGCTTTTGAGAAAGCAAACGCCTCTTTGATTTCTGAGATCGACCCTCGTGGTCTCTGAGCAGCCCAGCTTTTGAGAAAGCAAACGCCTCTTCGATTTCTGAGCAGGCGCCTCTTCGATTTCTGAAGCTTCATCGAGTGCAGATTTTTATAGGGGCAGACATTAAGTTCCAAAGCACACTTGAATATCCACCAGTAGAAGCTCCATTCTTGCACTTCTAAGATCTTGATTTGTCCGACCTCTTCTCTCTTCAACACTTTTGAAAATGTCTGGCCCCTCCGACCGTCGTTTTGACTTGAACCTTGTTGAAGAGGCAGCCCCGCCTTCTCCAGACAACATATGGCGCCCATCCTTCGTCTCCCCTACTGGTCCTCTTACCGTTGGGGATTCCGTGATGAAGAATGATATGACCGCTGCGGTAGTGGCCAGGAACCTTCTCACTCCCAAAGATAACAGACTACTTTCCAAACGGTCTGATGAGTTGGCTATTAAGGATTCTCTGGCTCTTAGTGTTTAGTGTGCAGGTTCTGTGTCTAATATGGCCCAACGCCTATTTGCTCGAACCCGCCAAGTTGAATCATTGGCGGCTGAAGTGATGAGTCTCAAACAGGAGATTAGAGGGCTCAAGCATGAGAATAAACAGTTGCACCGGCTCGCACATGACTATGCTACAAACATGAAGAGGAAGCTTGACCAGATGAAGGAATCTGATGGTCAGGTTTTACTTGATCATCAGAGATTTGTGGGTTTGTTCCAAATGCATTTATTGCCTTCGTCTTCTGGGGCTGTACCGATTAATGAAGCTCCAAATGATCAACCTCTAATGCCTCCTCCTTCTAGGGTTCTGTCCAGTACTGAGGCTCCGAATCATCCCCCTCCGGTGCCTTCTCTTTCTGGGGCTCTACCGACTGCTGAGACTTCTCCTAAGCAACCTTTGTGAAGGCTTCCTCTTGTTTGTTTATTTTGACTCAAGTATATGTACATATTTGTAACTTATCGGGGATATCAATAAATAAGCTTTCCTTCATTTCAACGTATTGTGTTAAATACACCAAAGCCTTCTTCGCTAAGTTCTTTGAATTTTCTTTTGTTGAAGCTTGTATGTTGAAGCTTTGTGAGTGGAGCATATAGGTTGAGGTAGTGTTCTCTTAATTTCCCGAGTGAGGAAAACGTCTCGGTTGGAGACTTGGAAAATCCAAGTCACGGAGTGGGATCGGCTATATGGATCTTAGAACGCCATTGTGTTTTGTCATGTGTCATGTCCTCCGTTAGATCCAAGTACTCTAAGTCTTTTCTTAGGGTCTCTTCCAAAGTTTTCCTAGGTCTTCCTCTACCTCTTCGGCCCTGAACCTCTGTCCCATAGTCGCATCTTCTAATCGGAGCGTCAGTAGGCCTTCTTTGCACATGTCCAAACCACCGTAACCGATTTTCTCTCATCTTTCCTTCAATTTCGGCTACTCCTACTTTACCCCGGATATCCTCATTCCTAATCTTATCCTTTCTCGTGTGCCCACACATCCAACGAAGCATCCTCATCTCCGCTACACCCATTTTGTGTACGTGTTGATGCTTCACCGCCCAACATTCTGTGCCATACAGCATCGCCGGCCTTATTGCCGTCCTATAAAATTTTCCCTTGAGCTTCAGTGGCATACGGCGGTCACACAACACGCCGGATGCACTCTTCCACTTCATCCATCCAGCTTGTATTCTATGGTTGAGATCTCCATCTAATTCTCCGTTCTTTTGCAAGATAGATCCTAGGTAACGAAAACGGTCGCTCTTTGGTATTTCTTGATCTCTGATCCTCACCCCTAACTCGTTTTGGCCTCCATTTGCACTGAACTTGCACTCCATATATTCTGTCTTTGATCGTCTTAGGCGAAGACCTTTAGATTCCAACACTTCTCTCCAAAGGTTAAGCTTTGCATTTACCCCTTCCTGAGTTTCATCTATCAACACTATATCGTCTGCGAAAAGCATACACCAAGGAATATCATCTTGAATATGTCCTGTTAACTCATCCATTACCAACGCAAAAAGGTAAGGACTTAAGGATGAGCCTTGATGTAATCCTACAGTTATGGGGAAGCTTTCGGTTTGTCCTTCATGAGTTCTTACGGCAGTCTTTGCTCCTTCATACATATCCTGTATAGCTTGGATATATGCTACTCGTACTCCTTTCTTCTCTAAAATCCTCCAAAGAATGTCTCTTGGGACCCTATCATACGCTTTTTCCAAATCTATAAAGACCATGTGTAAATCCTTTTTCCCATCTCTATATCTTTCCATCAATCTTCGTAAGAGATAGATTGCCTCCATGGTTGAGCGCCCTGGCATGAACCCGAATTGGTTGTCTGAAACCTGTGTCTCTTGCCTCAATCTATGCTCAATGACTCTCTCCCAGAGCTTCATTGTATGACTCATTAGCTTAATACCCCTATAGTTCATGCAATTTTGTACATCGCCCTTATTCTTGTAGATAGGCACCAAAGTGCTCGTTCGCCACTCATTTGGCATCTTCTTCGTTTTCAAAATCCTATTGAAAAGGTCAGTGAGCCATGTTATACCTGTCTCTCCCAAAACTTTCCACACTTCGATTGGTATATCGTCTGGGCCTACTGCTTTTCTATGCTTCATCTTCTTCAAAGCTACAACCACTTCTTCCTTCCGGATTCTACGATAAAAAGAGTAGTTTCTACACTCTTCTGAGTTACTCAACTCCCCTAAAGAAGCACTCATTTCATGTCCTTCATTGAAAAGATTATGAAAATAACCTTTCCATCTGTCTTTAACCGCGTTCTCTGTAGCAAGAACCTTTCCATCCTCATCCTTGATGCACCTCACTTGGTTTAGGTCCCTTGTCTTCTTTTCCCTTGCTCTAGCTAGTTTATAGATATCCAACTCTCCTTCTTTGGTATCTAGTCGCTTATACATATCGTCATAAGCCGCTAACTTAGCTTCTCTCACAGCTTTCTTCGCCTCTTGCTTCGCTTTTCTATACCTTTCACCATTTTCATCGGTCCTATCCTTGTATAAGGCTTTACAACATTCCTTCTTAGCCTTCACCTTTGTTTGTACCTCCTCATTCCACCACCAAGATTCCTTTTGGTATGGGGCAAAGCCCTTGGACTCTCCTAATACCTCTTTTGCTACTTTTCGGATACAACTAGCCATGGAATCCCACATTTTGTTAGCTTCCCCCTCTCTATCCCACACACACTGGGTGATTACTTTCTCTTTGAAAATGGCTTGTTTTTGTTCTTTTAGATTCCACCATCTAGTCCTTGGGCACTTCCAAGTCTTGTTCTTTTTTCTCACTCGTTTGATATGTACATCCATCACCAACAAGCGATGTTGATTAGCCACGCTCTCTCCTGGTATAACTTTGCAATCCTTACAAGTTATACGATCCCCTTTCCTCATTAGAAGAAAATCTATTTGTGTTTTTGACGACCCACTCTTGTAGGTGATCACATGTTCTTCTCTCTTCTTAAAGAAGGTGTTGGCTAAGAAGAGATCATATGCCATTGCAAAATCCAAGATAGCTTCCCCATCCTCGTTTCTCTCCCCAAAACCATGGCCACCATGAAAACCTCCATAGTTGCCTGTCTCCCTGCCCACGTGTCCATTTAAATCTCCTCCTATAAATAACTTCTCCGTCTGAGCAATTCCTTGCACGAAGTCTCCAAGGTCTTCCCAAAATTTCTCCTTCGAACTCGTATCCAACCCTACTTGAGGTGCGTACGCACTAATCACATTGATAAGTTCTTGTCCTATTACAATCTTGATTGCCATGATTCTATCTCCTACCTTCTTGACATCTACAACATCTTGTGTCAAGGTCTTGTCCACGATGATGCCAACACCGTTTCTCGTTCTATTTGTGCCCGAATACCATAGTTTAAACCCTGAGTTTTCTAGATCCTTTGCCTTACACCCAACCCACTTAGTTTCTTGTAGGCACATAATATTTATCCTTCTCCTCACCATAACTTCTACTACTTCCATAGATTTTCCCGTCAAGGTTCCTATATTCCACGTTCCTAAACGCATTTTGCTCTCTTGAACTCTACCCTTCTGTCCTAGCTTCTTCACCCTTCCCCGTCTAATAGGATCAAAGTACTTCTTTTGTGTGTCCCGTGTAAAGTTGATAGGAGCATATGCTCCCAAACAACTTTGAGTGGAGTCGTTCGAAAAGAAGTTTCTATAGCCCCCTTGCTCATTTAACACTGCATCCGGGTGCCGATGGAGATACAGCGACCCTTGCTCACTTATCACTGTGCTCAGGCCACACAGCGCGCCACTTACGGGTGACGCCCTAGCTTTAGCGCGATTTCGTTCTGGATTCATTTTCATAAGGATTCGAGGAATTTCTATCTTCAATTGAAGAGGAAATAATATAGGCATGCATTCAAGTCAGCATATATATCCTTTCTATAAAACCATGAGCTCCAAATAATGTCAAATGGATTATGAGTAATGTAAGCAAGTGTTAGAATAAGGGAGTAAAAGCATTGTGCATAAATATGTAAAAACTATAAACCTAAAACATGCACAAAGTATTTATATAAAATATATAGTAGTTGTTGACAACTCCAATATACATATAAAGAGTTGTTGATCCTATTTTACCGATGAACTTCAAAATTTTAGTGCTTTGACTACTGATCAGTGGTTGGCAGCTCAATCCTTCCAACCCATCACATCAGGAAGAAATATGTGAACAATGCTGCATCATTTTGTTTGTGTAATGATAATCTGAGTTGAAAAGAGCAAAAAAATCCTTTCACCAGCCTAAAGTAAAAATAAGTCCAAGTAAATTCCCCAAATTCTAATTATTGAAAAAATGAGATCCATTAGGAGTTAAAAAATAGCAACATGCTGTGCAAAGATAAGATGTTATAAGACATACGTCATTTCATCCAAAAGCGCTAGTGGCAATTCTGGATGAGGCGTCACAAACAGGTCAGGCTTAGACATTATCTCATTATGTATATATGCCAAAATCAATTTGTGTTCATGAACCATTATCTGATTCTTATTCAATGCACAAATAATAAATATACAAATCTACTAACCTTTAGTTGACCCTCAACATGTGCTCGGAAGATGGCTCTTCCAACATCCTGAAATCATGTCAACAGTTAAAAAGGAGCAAGAAAAAACTAATGTAAGATTTCTGTAAAATTGAGGCAGAGCATATTACCTTATAGGGCCTCTTTAAAATCAGCTGGACCAAGTTCTATTGCCATGGTTTCATCATCCAATCTGTCAACCATCTGAAAAATGAAGAGAGAGTATCTACATAAGTAAAATCTGAAAAGTAATAGCAAAAAATGAGTTGGTTGTTTAAAACAACGATCTAGCTAAGACAACATCCATACCTGCATATAATTCACAACTTCTGAGGCTGAACAGTGTTATAAGGAATTTCCACCAAGTTCCTTTTCAGAGATCCACCAGTCCATCTCAAAAATCCCACTTCAATGAAAAGGAAGTTAGGCCAAACTATAAAATGCACTACTCCAGCTTTTTTCAAAAATGATATTCTAAGAAGCTAAATGCTTGAAGAACCTAAGAATGAAGATAATCTTGACCTAACTCCCAAAATCTCAAACTATTTCTAGCCGATTACCTTTTTCGAAATCCTAATAGATCAGAGGAACTTCCTCGTAGGTTTGAAGCAGAACCAAATTGCTCTTCTTTTTTAAAAAAGGTAAGCATTGGGGGTAACATTCTTCTTGCTCTGCAAGTACAATCACACAAAACAAAATTTTAAGCCAAAACATTTTCAAAAGCTTTATAGAAAAAAAAATATTACAAATTAAAGAGAAGAAATAAGAAGAATAAAGAAAGAGGAGAGTGGAGGAGTAGGAAAGGGGAAATGAGGAGTGAAGGGAATCGAGGAACCAGAAGAGCCATGTGGGAAATTGAAAGATAACTTTGGGTGTCAAAAATCCTCCAGAAAGGAAAGAAATTAGTCATACCCAACAACTGAAATAGCAGATCAAGCTTAAGATGCAGCAACTATAGACCTCAAAGGTGGTTCTACTGATCTCAATTTCCCTGAATTGACTCAAAAACTTTCCCGATCAGACTCCCTGTTTCCCATGGACATCGTGGTTGCAGATTCAACTTCCGAGGAAAAATGAGTGTGAATGTAACAAACTAAATCACCAGAAAATCATCACGGATATAAATAAAATATCAAAACTTCAGCCTGCTTTTGCAGAGATCAAAGGGAAGTAGTAAAAAGGAAAGACCCACTTTTTCCCCCTAATTTTTTAAGGTACATATATACTCAAATTCAAAAAAAGCTGCCGCACCTGATGGTGGCATCATTGATTAATTATGATCGGGACTCTCCATCATAATCCTTCCATCCAAACCTGAAAAATAAAATTTACACAACCAGCAATAACATGTTTCAATGAAAAGTTTAATCTAATTTCTCAGTATAATGTTGGATTTACAAACCTTTTATGAAAGTAATCGCTTCTATATGCTTTTGGGTATAACTGAACTTTGGTGCCCACTATATGGTCAGTCATTCTTCCATCCACTCCTTCCCTGACCCAACAACATCTTCATCATTCATATATATAGTTTTATCCGATTGCTAGGGTGCATAGAGCTCTACTTAAGGCACCATTGTTGGTGTGTGGGACTTTCTAGCATCATCTAAAGAAAACCAAATTTATGCAAACACACCAACACACACAGAGAAGGTACTAAAGCTTAACCAACAGTGATGACTTACAGTTTCTTGATAAGCTCCTTTAATCCCAAGAAGTTGATTGAAGCTCGAACCAGTTTTTGTCTGTGGCTGCAAAAAGAACACAACTTTTAACTTCAAAACCCAAAATATCTCACTATAATCCACTCCAACTCTCTCAAATTTCACTACAATCCATTACCACTCTCACCCGATTCTTACAAACAAAATAATCTCAATTTTGATGCAGAACCAGACGTTGAAAACCAAGCACAAAACTTGAGGCGTAATGCGAAGTTAGAAACACGAAAAAGAAGCTAAATTTGATTTCTAACGAAATTAGAAACATGAAAAAGAAGCTAAACCTTTTTAAAACCTACACAGATCTTTTACAGAGCAGGAGGTTATGAGAACACATCATCCAAGCTTAAAGTTGTTTTTCAAAGCTAGTTCTTATGAGGCTTGAGCCACTCGGAGAGGGATTGTGGGGTGGGGAAGCGGTGCTGGTGGTGGTGGTGGTGGAGGGACATGGTGGGGATTTTGAATAGGCGGCGCTGATGGTAGGAAGGAAAATGGAGAAATGGGGTTTTGGAGAAGAGGGTAGCTCAGGCGGAGGAGGAGAAGAGGAAGCAGATGGAGAGAGATTGTATATTAAAGAACTCGAGAAATCTGAACATGAAGGAAACGGAAAGGTTTACCGGAATCTTCGAGAGAGAGGTGTTATAGCTGTGATTATCTTAATCACAAGCTTAGTTATCAAATAAGTATTTTTGATTAATGAGGCCAGCTGGCAGTAGTGTTGGAAAAACAATATATGTAACTCATTGTGGGAGAAATGAAGATACGAATATATTCAAGAAAAAATATCTCTTCTCTTTCTCTATCTCTTCCCATAGCTTTCGTCATTGTTGTGCTGCTTGCAGGTTGAGTTGGAGATCTGAGATTTGGTGTATATCAATTGGTATCATCCATCTCGGTCCTCAATTCCCTCTTGTATGCCCCGTCACGCGCCGACGACTCGATTAGCAGCCATGGACGCTCGTCTCTCTACTGTCGAGGAAACGTTGGCGGATCTTCCCAACTTCATTTGCTCCTCCATTGCCGCTGCAAATCAGGACCTCACGGTTACTTTCTCCGCTCAGTTCGAGGCCAAGCTCGCCTTCTCCTTTGAGCAATTTCGGAGTGAGCAGTCCTTTGTGGGGGGAGCTGGCTCGTCAAATCCAGCACTGATAGTTGCCGACTCTGCTATGGAGACCCCTCGCCCGCCTCGTCATGATCAACCTGACCCAGGAGGTGGTGCCCCGCGACTTCCATGGTCTCAACGAGTGGATTTTCCACGCTTCTCCGATGGAGATGATCCGCTCACCTGGATCTATAAGGCCGAGCACTATTTTGCTTGTTACAACACTCCCGCTCATCAGAAGGTTCTTACCGCCTCCTTCTATTTAGAGAATGAAGCGATGCAATGGTTCCAATGGCGCAATTGCATTCATACCACTCCTAGTTGGGCGAAATTTACCAGTAAGCTTTGTAAGGAGTTTGGGCCCTCTGAATTTGAGGATTGTACTGAGGCACTTTTCAAACTGCGCCAAACAGGTACTCTCAAATATTATGTATCTGAATTTCGTAGGCTTGCTAATCGTGCTCATGATGTTGGACCTGTGCTTCTCAAGAGTTGTTTTCTCGGTGGTTTAAAAAGGGAATTCATCTATGATGTTAAGTTGTTGCAGCCTGCTACAGTCCATGATGCCATATCGATAGCTATTCAGGTTGACTCTAAGTTTTCTGCCCTAAGAGCTCTCAATCCTAGAACCCTTCCTTCGGCTAAAATCATTCCCCTACCCATACTGCCTCCTAAAACTAAAACCACTATGTTACCATATCGTAAGCTTACTCCCGAAGAGGTTCAGCGCAAGAAAGATAAAGGGGAATGTTGGTTTTGCCCTGAAAGGTGGGTGGCAGGCCATAAATGTGGCAAAAAAACAACTACTTCTGTTAGATGTGAGTGAGGAAGATGATCTCTGTGAAGAGTTAGAAGAGGGAGTGCTGGCTGAATTACAGGGAATGGCACTGAGTGAATGTGCATTTTATGGGGTGCATCACACACAGCCTTTCCAAACTATGAAGGTTTTAGGCACTGTTAACAACCATTCTGTGAGAATACTCCTAGACTCAAGTAGTACACACAATTTTATTGATTCTAGGTTTCTTAAGAAAGTGGGGTGGTCTTTGCGAGCAACTAAGCCATTTGAGGTTAGGATTGCCGATGGGGGAAAAAATCAAAAGCCAAGGGTGTTGTAGGCGCATACCCTTGGAAGTAGGTGGCTATCATTGTCACACGGACTTATTTGCACTTCCATTGGGAGGGTGTGACTTGGTATTAGGAGTGCAGTGGCTGTCCACTGTGAGTCCTGTGCTTTGGGACTTTCAGTTGCTTACAATGGAGTTCCAAGTGGGCAAGCACAAGTTCAAATTGTCTCACAGTACATCACCACAGCTTGCAGTGCAAGAAATGTCACTTCAACAAATTAACAAAGAGCTTTCTCAGTCCAATTTGGGGGTACTATTGTATTCTTTGGAGTCTAATGCAAAAGGTACTGAAATTCTTGGTGCTCAACAAGTGGAGGAGTTACAGGCAGTGTTGCAGCAATTTGAGACATTATTTCAAATACCTACTCAGTTACCTCCGCACAGGACGCATGATCACAAAATTCCACTTATCCCTGGTTCAAAACCCCCTAGTATTCAACCCTACCATTATGGACCTGCATAGAAAGATGAGATTGAGAAGGCATTCCAAGAGCTTCTTAAGTCAGGGTTTATAAGGCCTAGTCACAGCCCGTTCTCCTTTCCAATGTTGTTGGTGAAGAAAAAGGAAGGAACATGGAGATTATGCATAGATTATAAAGAATTGAACAGCATCATAGTCAAGGATAAGTATCCTATTCCATTGATTGATGATCTACTTGATGAATTTTATGGGGCAAAGTACTTCTCTAAGCTTGATCTCAGGTCCGGGTACCATCAAATTAGGATGCATAAGGATGATATTGAGAAAACAGCGTTTAGAACTCATGAGGGACACTATGAGTTTCTAGTAATGCCTTTTAGGCTTACTAATGCCCCTGCAACATTTCAAAGCCTCATGAATGACATATTCAAGCCATATTTGAGAAAGTTTATCTTGGTATTCTTTGATGATATATTAATCTACAGTTCTTCATGGGAACATCATCTAGTTCACCTGCAACAAACAATGGAGTTATTACACAAGCATCAATTGTTCCTCAAGAAACAGAAATGTTCATTTGGGCAGCAACAAGTGGAGTATTTGGGTCACATAGTGTCCAGCGATGGGGTTTCTGCAGACCCTACCAAAATTAAAGCTATTGTAGAATGGCCAACCCCTAAGAATGTGAAAGAGTTGAGGGGATTCCTGGGTTTAACCGGTTATTACAGGAAGTTTGTGCCTGGTTATGGCAAAATCTGCCAACCTTTGTACAAACTCACGAGTAATGAAGGGTTCCTTTGGACACAAGCCACCGAGGAAGCTTTCCAACAACTAAAACAAGCCATGACTTCACCCCAACTCCTAGCCCTACCCAACTTTGCAGAACCATTTGTTATTGAGTGTGATGCTTCTGGTTTAGGCATTGGAGCAGTTTTGCAACAAAGGGGCAGACCTATAGCTTTTGCAAGTCAAACACTTGGTCCCAGAAATCAGGCCTTGTCCACTTATGAGAGGGAACTTATTGCAATTGTATATGCAATTAAAAAATGGCAGAATTATCTCCAAGCGCGCCATTTCATCATCAAAACTGACCACAACAGGTTGAAATATTTCTTGAGTCAAAAAGCAAATACACCATTTCAACAAAAATGGGTATCCAAGCTGTTAGGGTTTGATTATGAGGTGCAATATCGACATGGTAAAGAGAATATTATGGCAGATGCTCTCTCTAGAGCACCTGGATCAAATTGCCTCCCGGAGCTACCTTTGGAGGATAAGGGAGAGGTGTTAACTATCACATACCCCTATTTTGGGTGCCTAGATGAACTTAGGAGGGAACTAGAACTGGATCCTTGGGTTAAAGTGAAGAAGCAAGAGGTTGAAGTATAACCTCACGGTACTGGACAGAGTGTAGTTGCCTCTAAGTATCACATTGACAATGGATTCTTGAAGTACAAAGGAAGAATTGTCCTTGGGGTGGATTCTGTGTGGAGAAAGAAATTATTTGAGGAGCATCACTCCACTCCTATGGCAGGCCATGAGGGAGTGTTGAAGACTTATCAAAGGATAAAAAGGGGTTTTAATTGGGTAGGAATGAAGAATGATCTCAAAGCTTGGGTAGCCAAGTGCAGAACTTGTCAACAAAACAAGTATGAAACTATCTCACCACCTGGATTATTACAGCCTCTTCCAATACCTCAACAAACATGGACAGACATAAGCATGGATTTCATCTGTGGCCTACCCTCTTGCAAGGGGAAATCTGTGATCTTGGTGGTAGTGGATAGGCTATCAAAGTATGCACACTTTATAGCTTTGGGACATCCTTACACTGCTAGCATGGTAGCCCAAGAGTTTGTAGAAAATATCTTTAAGCTACATGGCATGCCTCAGACCATTGTAAGTGACCGGGTTACTATCTTCCTCAGTGCCTTTTGGAAGGAGTTTTTTAAACTGCAAGGGTTGAAATTGTGCATGAGCTCCGGGTACCACCCCCAAAGTGATGGCCAAACAGAAGTTGTCAATAGGTGCCTAGAAACCTATTTGAGGTGCTTTACTAGTTTTCAACCCAAGAAGTGGCTCCAATGGCTTCCTTGGGCTGAATGGAGCTATAACACCTCCTTTCACACTACCTCCAAGTTCACTCCATTTGAGATTGTATATGGTTTCCCTCCTCCACACATTGCATCTTATGAACTTGGTTCGGCTAAATTGGAGAGTGTAGAACAAGGCTTGATTGCTAGAGACGGAATGTTGAAAGTGCTTAAAACTAATTTGGTCATTGCACAAAATAGGATGAAGGTGCAAGCAGATAAACACAGAAGTGAGAGAACATTTGAGGTGGGAGACTTGGTTTATTTAAAGCTCATTCCCTACCAGCTGCAGTCACTCGCAACTCATGTCTATCACAAGCTGCACCCTAAGTTCTATGGTCATTTTGAAGTGTTGGAAAAAATTGGAGAGGTAGCCTACAAGTTAAAACTCCCTGAGACTTCCAAGATACATCCAGTTTTCCATGTCAGTTGCTTGAAGAAGCATATTGGTCCTGATGTTAATCCAGTGCCATTATTACCATTGGTCATTGAGGATGGGTTACAAGTTCAAGAGCCTTTGGCTGTGCTACAGAGGAGGGTGTATAAGAATAACAATGCTGCTGGGGTGCAATTGCTTATTCACTGGAAGGACAAGGATGTTGAAGAATCAACCTGGGAGGATTATGATGAGTTCACTGCAAGATTTTCAGACTTCAAGTTTTAGCTGCAAGTTCTAGCTACAACCTTGAGGACAAGGTTTAATTGAAGGAAGGGGCAATGTTATAGCTGTGATTATCTTAATCACAAGCTTAGTTATCAAATAAGTATTTTTTATTAGTGAGGCCAGCTGGCAGTAGTGTTGGAAAAACAATATATGTAACTCATTGTGGGAGAAATGAAGATACGAATATATTCAAGAAAAAATATCTCTTCTTTTTCTCTATCTCTTCCCATAGCTTTCGCCATTGTTGTGCTGCTTGCAGGTTGAGTTGGAGATCTGAGATTTGGTGTATATCAAGAGGTCGAGAAATCTGAGAGAAAAGGTAGGTCGAGATACTAAACGGTGTGGGAAGGAAGGGCAAAACCGAGATTAGAATAAACATGGGAGGGCAAATTCGGTAGAACACTGTGATTATGAACAGTGTTTCAGTTCATTTTCTCTTTTAGTATATAAATATAATATAATATAATTTGAAAAATTACATGGACACTCCCTGAGCCCGAGGTTTTAATCCAGTTTTATCCCCCTTAATGACAAATTTACCTTTACTATTAATTACTTAAAAAATAAAAAGCTATCATAAATAAATAGAAAAATAAATCAAATTAAAAATTATATTAACATTAAAAAAAAACAGCAAATTCATATTCATCTTCTTCTTTCCTGATAGAATTTTTACCACCTACAAAAGCAAAGATAAAAAAACTTAAAAATATTTGCAAGAGAACAAAGTTATCGTAGTATAGCAGCTCAAGCAAGGTCTTTTTCACAGGGATTGATTGAATAATTTGTGTTTAAACTAACTCTTAATTAACTATTTAAAACAAAGTTTCGAAAATGTTGATTTTATGACCTAGAATATTAGAAACAAATTTTAAATTAAAACAATTAAAGAAACCAATTTGAAGGGTAACAATCTTAGAAAATAATGATAAAAGGACACTAGGGTTTCACCATCACTTTAGCAATCTTATGTAGTTTTACCAATTATTTATGAATTACACATGCAACTTTGAAGGTTAGGTTTTCCTTATGCATATTCTACTTGTGATATTCAAGCTAGAACGTATATCAAACATGCAATTCGTTTGTGGCATTCAGATCAAATATAAACATGCTTGACTCATTATGCTTTGTGAAAACCCTTTAAAAAACCATGCAACCCCTAAGACCTGACATTCGCACTAGGTGAACTTACAACTATCAATCACAAGAAGCAATACTCAATCCTCCGGTGGCATTCCGACTGAATTGCATCCGATTACTTATCTAAACATCCTAATGGTAACTAAGCATTAATATATAGAGACAGTTTAAACACAGTAATTAATAATTCAAAGTATGTATGCATAACATCATAAGCAATTAAATGAAGACTACATATTTATGCTAAGACTCAAGGTATCGCCATAGCAAACGGAAATTAGTTACGAACAACCATAAAACAGAATATTATTAAGAATATGGATAGAAAACACCTTGTAGGTAAAAAATCTGAAATTCTCCAAAATAGTGCGTGCATCCTCCTTTCTAACGGCTAAATAGCCCATTTATACTTGGAGAAATTGCATATAGAGTATACTTTTAATACTCAATTTTATATTAAGAAAACACTTTTATAAATTTTCAAAGATAGACAAAATTAATACATGTGGAAGATGACATCATTGGTTTCTTTTTGGGAACTTTAACGAAAAGCACCCGGTACTGTTCATTTTAACGAAAAACCACATTTTTACACTAAAAAGTCAATCCTGGTACTATTCACTTTACTCTTTATTTTGTCCTTATCATTAAAACTCAAAGTTTTTAAGCCATTTTCATTAGTTTTCATTTTCTTTTTCTCTCGAGTTTAAGTTACGAAAATACCCTTTATAGTGGTAAAGGCTTTACACATTGTGTTCGCTTCTCTCTCTTTCTCTTTTCACACTTCTACCTCCTTCACCAGATCCCCGTCGAGCCTGCAATGGAAGTAAGGAATTCTAAAACGTAACTTCTAGGGTTCCCAAAATTCCACACACCTAGTTTTCTTATATGTATACAAAGTTTGCCATTTTTGCTCAAATGTATATCAACCCGTTTCTCATTTTATTTTTATTTTATTATATCTTACAATATATTGAATTGTTAATTAAGAGTAAAAAAAAAAACAAAAAGACTTCTTGAAATCCCTAGTCCGATGTCTAAGTCAACAAATTAACCTCTCTTTTATTCAATCTATGAGACAACTCAAAGCTCAGTAATCTGTAGCCACCAATAACCTGTTCATAATTTAAAAACCCAATGTGAATGTTGTGAATGTTGTGAATGTGGGGGGATAATGTCATTTTGTCCTCTTATTTTTTTCGTTTTTCTCTTACTTGCATCCATCTGAACGGTCCAAGGGGTGGTTTGGGAGTGAGGTGCTTAAAAAAAAAGCACCCATGAAAAAAAGCTGTGAGGGTTTTAGGTGTTTGGTAAACTGAAAAAAAAAGGCTTATTTTGGAAGCTGCTGTGTGAATAAGTTGAAATAAAAGGAAAAAGCTGAGGCTGCTATTTGCAGCTTTAGAAAACTGGCTTTTTTTCAAAGCACACGGAGCTACAGTGCTCCTTTAATGAAAAGATCCACTATCAAACTGTTTTTTTTTTCAAAAGCACTTTTACAAAAAAGTTTACCAAACACTCTGCTGATTTATTTCACAGCCGCTTATTCTCACAGCAACTTTTTTTTCAAAGCACAGCAATACCAAACCAGCCCCAAGTTAGTTTCAGAAGTCTACAATCACAAGTCCAAGCTAGTTTGATCTTTTGCATCAAATGTATGCCCCTGCCATCTTAGTATTCAAAAACGAAACATGTTTTGAGTGTTCTTCCGGATGAATCTGTGAATCCGAGTTAGCAAAGAGGCAGACTTTGGACAAAGCAATGTTCAATCAGGAACTCTTTTTCCCTTCTCATCTCGGGTACGATGAACTTCATGCTTCCAGGAGAACAATGAATTTCTATACAAAACTGTTTCTACATGTTTTTGAAACTAATTTTGCAAAAATGAACGGATTGGACTGATGGCACATATGTAGTTTTGTTGAAAATATACAAACTGATTACTAAAACTATACAAGCTGATTTTGCACAAAGGTCGAGGAAGGGTTAAACTGATTATTTGTATGTAGTTTTGTTATAACCTTAGTAGTTTAGTTAGTATGAGAAAAGCATGGAGACTTAAATAACAAAACCAGTCGCAAATCTTCTTTTCTATTAAATTATTGAATATTATCATTATTTCTCAATGTCATACATAATACCATTCAACTGCATAAAGTATTATGGAGGGTGAAGAAAGCTAAAAGTCTAATGACATAGTATGGTGGTGGTAGCAGTATTTTGGCTTGGAATAGAAATCAGATTTTCATCATCAGGTCGGCAGGACTTAAGGATCTCTCTTTGTTTATTATTTACCTAGCCTGGTGCAGCTGTGTTAACTCAATAATTTTTACCAAGCTGTTATTTGAAATTGATTCTGCAAAAATAGTCGATAACGGGTTGAAATGATTCTGCAAAGATGGTTGAGGATGGGTTAAACTGATTCTACAAATATGTTCGAATACAAGTTGAACTAATTCTACAAAAATGGTCAAACACGGGTTGAATTGATGCTGCAAAAATGGTTAAGGATGGGTGAACTGATTCTGCAAAAATAGTCGAATATAGGTTGAACCGATGCTGCAAAAATGGTCGAGAACGGGTTGAACTGATTCTGCAAATATAGTCGAATACAGGTTGAACTGATTTTGCAAAAATGTTCGATGATGGGTTGAATTGATGTTGGAGGAATGGTCGAAGACGGGTTGAACTTATTCTACAAAAATAGTTGAGGATGAGTTGAAATGATTCTGCAAAAATGGTCAATGACGGGTTGAACTGATTCTGCAAATATGGTCGAATGCGGGTTGAACTGGTTTTGCAAAAATGATCGAACACATGTTGAACTGATTCTGTAAAAATGGTCGAGGACGGGTTGAAATGATTATGCAAAAATGGTCAAATATAGGTTGAACTGATTCTGCAAATATGGTCGAATGTGAGTTGAACTGATTCTGCAAAAATGATCGAACACGGATTGAACTAATTCTACAAAAATGGTTGAGGATAGGTTGAAATGATTCTGCAAAAATAGTGGAAGACGGGTTTAGATTCTCCAAAAATGGTCAAGGAGGGGTTGAACTAATTCTGTAAAAATGGTCGAGAACTTATTGAACTTATTCTACAAAAATGGTCAATGATGAGTTGAGATGATTTTAGTAATAAATGATACAAACTGATTCTGCATATAGTTTCAAAATTGATTCTGCAAAAATACTTGATGATGGGTTGAGCTTATGACATATATTAATTTTGTTGTAGGGTTGGTTCTATTAATAATCCTCAAGTCTTAGGGGTATGACTGATATTTTAAAACATTGTTTTCATGTTTTTGGGCTGAGCTTTAGTTATTTTTATGTTTTTGTCTCTCCTTCACATATTTAAAAACTAGTGGAATTCCTTGAAATATAGTGAAAGCTTTGGTCTCTATATATGAAGCTCCCTTTATACTACTACAAATAAATCCTACCTAGAAAATGTCTTCTAAAAACTAGGAAACATAATAGAATAAGATAACTAGGAAATAAAAGGTTTCCTATTTAAACTAGAATTCGGACTGCAGAGAAAATCCATCTTTTGACCAACCAAATCAACTTCGATTTGGTCGTAAAATATCTCTTTTTAAAGCTTGAGACATCCCTAACAAATCCTCAAAAGGAGTCTTCCTCAAAACAAGCTGTGCGTTGGGTCTTCAAAATACCCAAAACGCCTAGAAACGTCAATTTGAGAAAGTTGTGCGCTGGGTCTTCTTTTCTTCACCATTGTCAAACGGCTTGGCAGAAAAATCTGAAACTTTGATACAATCATCTTGAAAGATTCACGAACATCCTCCAATTAGAATCACTCCAAAATTCATCCGTTTAATCACTTTTTGTTCAAAAGGAAGTCAAATGTCCTACATTGGAAATATAATCCAAAATACTAAAATTCTACCAAAATAACCAATAAACTATAACTAAGAATAGAGTAAAATATATGGTATAATATGGACTCATCATTTCCCCTTCCAAGTTTTTTCTAGACCACAAACATTTTTCCCTACCGATTAAAGCTCCATGCTCTAAAAAACTCTCTAGAAACCCTCTCGCCCTGCGTCAAACCCTAGCTTCCTCAATGGCCGCCGACCTCTGACTAAGGTTGGGGGCCGATGGCAGCATCTCCTTCACCTCCTGGCCTCCCTCACTTATTCCCATCCTTTCTTTCCTCTCTATTTCCCCCTCTCATCCCAGATTTTCTCTCGCCTTGCCATCCACATCCCTCTTCTTTTCTTACGCCATCTTCTCTCATCCCAGCCTTCTCAGCCCTCCACCCTACTCTCCATTCCTGTGTTTCTCCCCCAACCTTCAGTTCTAGACCTTGTCCTCTCAAGATTCACTTTGTTATGCCATTTGAGCTATGGATGTAGGGATGGGTTTACGGATACAGTTGGGTCTTCTCTCTCATCGTTTTGACTCTTAGCTTCACGCCTCCTTCCCAAATCCAGGTTATGCCTTGCTCAAGGCCTCTTCCTTGTTTTGGGGTATAACACATGATTTGGGCTTAGATTGAGGCTACTAGTGGGTTGAAGCCACACTTTGTCACTATGCTTTAGTGCTGTGGACTTGCTGAAATCCACGCTCGGGTTAAAGCGATGCCTCCTTGGTGGTGCTGCTTTGGTTTGGGCATCCAAATCTGGCGGTGGCTATATCTGGGCTTTTTGTTAGTGGTTGCATTTGGAACCTCTACCGTCTGCGATTCATTGCTACTCCGCTAGATTTGAGGGGTGGCGGTTGAACCTGTTTTGTGTCGTGGCATGACTGTGGTCCTTGCCTGAAGGTCTTATCCTTCCATCGGATATGTCATTTTGTGGTTCCTTTCTCGGATTAGTTTATTTTAGCCTAGTTTAGTTTAATTTAGTCTAGCTCTATTGTCTCACCTAGTGACTGTTATGGCCTCGCCGTAACAATGGTTGTATTGGGCTTTCGCTTTGAGCGTTGTATTATGTGGTCTCGTCTACTAACGATGACTTTATGTGGTCTCGCTCCAGCGATGATTTTATGTGGCCATGCTATTTGGCGGCGACTGTTTGAAATCACCTATACATCTATGATATATATCGTTTTTGTGACATGTTTGTATGGGTGTTGTAGAAAGTTCCAGTATATGTGGTAGCTGCTTAAGGGTTTGCTATTATTGTCTCATTTGAGCAAATTCACTTTCAAATCATTTTCTTGGTCACTGGAGGATCGTAGCCAATTGACACCTATGTATTGCTTTGGGTTGATTAATGAAATACAAAATATTGTTGCTTGTAAAAAAAAAAAAAACAACAACATATGGTTTTTTGAATAGCATCAGTAAAACATAGAACATAATTGTTTTTCAAAAAGTGGATGTTATTCTCATTCGCAATTACAAACTATGATAAAGGCAAGAAAAACGAATATACAAACCACACATAAAATATGAAATCGTCTTCAACTTGAAGTTTCAAGTTATGTGAAACTGCATCCACGATGAACATCATGAGCTATCAACAACTGGCTCACATAGTAATGAGGAAGGGGTTCATTCATTGCTCCCACTATTTTGGTCGACTTAAGCACATACAGTTGTCTGGCTATAGTCTCCAACATGTATGTTATGATGTATTCTTATGCTTCAAACATTAGCTTGTCACTTTGTCTAAAACAAACATTGTACGTCATACGAATCTTTGTCCAGTTGTTATGGCAGGGAATGACGTGAGTTTCTCAGCATAGGTGCTCTCTTGGTGCCCACATGAAACAACTCACATTCAGCTGCAATCAGCCTACTTGGAGTCATAGAAACATATACATGAATTACTCCAAGATCAACCTCATCCATCATAAGGTCTCATCTTAGTTCTCTCTCTAAGGTGACATATAAGACAGTTGTGAACATGTGTATTTTATGTGCTAAAAATGGTGATTAATTGTATTACTACTTATTTAACATTTTAAATTAATTGATAATAGTTAATTCTTTCGTTAATTTACTATTCCCTATTCGGCTATTACTTTTTTTTTTTTCAAACTAGTCAAATAAATACTATAGTTGTATTTCACTACAACAAAAGAAAAATCTCTTGCCATACGAAATTTATTCATTGCATAAAACAGAGCTTTCGTCGCCTAAAATTTTGGACGACGAAAAACCGTCAAATAAAGTACGTCTCATAAAAGTTGTCGCTAGACTGTTACTTGACAAAATTTTGATTTTGTAGGCCAACCATACTTGACCCGACAACCATGCCGACAAACTTTCGTCGGGCAAACCTGATTTGACCAATGAGGCCCTATGAAAAAATCCAAACCAACAAAAATATTTCCTTGTGCAAAAATCAAATTTACATAAAAAAAAATAAAAAACATTCTTTTACTCAACGATATCTGTCATTGGGTAAAGGTATTTAATATTTAAAAAATTTAAAATATATTTAATTTCTTTTATTAATATCTTAAGAAAATTATTTCATTAATAAAACACAATGTTCGTACATTTATTTTGAAATTGAAAAACAAATTTATTCTTGATAAAAAATTGCTTCATCCCATAAGATATCCACTTCTAGAATTTATAAATTTTGAAAATAAGTGCTCAACCTAGTAGTTGGTGGTCTATACCCGATAGCTCACCTGTCAGCCTTTATATCACGTCGTAGACTTTTTGTCTCCTATCTAACTATCATTCTACTCATAATGGACATCTGAATAGGCATGACTCCTTAGTTCTTGGGTTCTCATGCCTAAAAGTTGTCAGAGGTAACTTTGCCCGAGTTCTTATGCCTAAAAGTTGTCAGAGGTAACTTTGCCCTTTAGTGCTCTTAGGGATTTCTTGGGGAAGTGTTTGTAATGACTGAAGACTGGGCACTCGGATGCTCTGGACCTTGACTTCCTTAGGGCTTGTGTTCATTTGAGCCCAGTGGTGAAACCAGAAATTTACAGCAATGAGGTCAAAAAATAGTTTTAAAAAATCAATCATACTTTCATTTAAAAAATAGATTTCAAACTTAAAATCCCAAATCTCACATACACCCATAGCTCTCACTCAAACAAAGAACAAGTAGAGAATACAAAAATACATAACAAATTTCTCTAGCACCAATATGAGTGATTGCTCAAAGGAGAGCAAAAAATGAAGCAATCCAACGAGAACATTAAAGCAGCAACTACTGGCTTCTCTAAATAGTGCCACATGTTTTTCTCACTCTCTGCGTCTGTTTCTCTCTCAAAATGATAGACCCGACTACACTCTTTTTCAAATGGGAGAACTGAATGTCTCTTTGGTGTGGCTCTTATTTCTCTCATCTGCTCACAAATTAGAGCTGTCGACAGACAACTCTTCTCTCTTTTGTTGTTGCTTAAAACGAAAAGGTATTACAAATGCCTTAATATATATTGGATGCTGTTAGAACAAAAGGCTTTGACTTTTCTCCTATTATAAAACCAAAGTCATCAGCCTTTCTTTTTCTTTATTCTTCAAAAAACGAAAGCAATGCCTTTTCCCATTTTTTTCTCTTCTTTGCACCAAAAGAAAAAGAGTGGCCCAACAAACTTATTGGGGTCAATGAATCCCATTGCACCCACCTTGGCTCCACTAGTGTCCGAGCCTATTGGAGTTTAAAATGACTATGCATCGTTAATAATTATTAAAGTAATGTTAGGTAGACTAAATTTGAAAAATTAAATGATCTGTCACCAATAAGAAACAAACACATTAATCAACCCTTAAATAATAATCCAATCATTAACTTCCATATCATTTATTTTACTAAATTTTATCTACAAATTTAGTTTCCCTAACATTACCCTGATTATTATGATGACCACTACATTTGGTTTCAGTCACTTACTAGTTTTCGTTTCATAATTGTTCCAAAATTTCGACGTGTATGATTTCAAGTTTAAAAACTTGGCTTGAGGAACCTATAGATTTCATTTTTGATGCTTTAATAGAGGATTTATAATAATTGTTGAATGTTTCTAGCATGAGCTTATTGGAGGTTGTTCACATTAACCCTACTTCTCTTGCTAGATTATGTAGTCTCCTCGTTTATCAATGAATTCATTTTTCTTCAAAGGAAAAGTTTAGACAAGTTTTAATATCATTTTGTCCTAGGAACAAATAGGAAAAGGGAACAAATTCAGAAGGAAAAAATAAATGATACTAGAAAATCTAATGGTTTGATTTCTCTCGCACACTATCCAAATTAGGAGTGGGCACGGGCTGGGCCCAAATTTGGAGGTATAGGATCAAACTTGTTTTAAACTAAAATGGGATTGGGCAGGCAGGGTACAAAAATTTTGAGTTTTGAAACCGGATCTAACCTTGCCTGTATCAAACGGAACGGTTTGAGCCAGATCCAAGGGTCCGAGACAATTTATTATTATTATTTTCGAAACAGATTTTTTGGATTTTGGATTGGTGTAGTACAAAGTTGAAGTATTGGATTTTGGATTGGTGTAGTACTGCGTCTAAGTATATAAATTGGAACAAAATATTGATATGAGTTGTATTAGTTCATTAGGATTTGGACTTAGAGTGAGAGAGAGGGCACCTGGTTGTATACTATGGGCTGAAAGAGAGAGAAAGGTAGAGAAATCGAAATCTGCAAACTAGGAACGATTTTGGAGGGAATGATGCAGGAAGAGAACGGTTAATAGAGCTGACTAATCCATAATTTCGCGTTGTTCGACTTCGTGCCTTTCGAGTACGACAGAGACTGATTTCAAGAGAGTCAGGCACAGCTGCAGAGGGTTTAATCTTTTAGGGTTACATTAAAGATCAACGGTGGAAGTTGACTACTGAGAGACTCAACGGCGAGGATTTAATCTCCATATATAATTTAATACTAGAAACCGCCCCCGCCCAGCCTGTTTCTTCATGCACTTGGATCCATTCCGCCCCGTTCCGTTTGATATTATAATATTTGGATTGCCCCGATCTGCATAGACTTGCCCCAATCCCTATGTCCTGGGCCCATTTGCCCACCCTAATCAAATTACTAAGAGCAACTCCATCCTTGGAGCCCACCCTAGGCAATCCACTATTCAATCCACTATGTGAACAATAAGTGCCTTAATGAACAGTAACTGCCTTTTGCATCTCCACCGTTGCACTTGAATAGCCCTGGCAATAGGCAATAAAATATTATTAATTTTTTTTTTACAAAATAATACTAAATAAATTTATTTGTAATTTCGGATAAGATATTTTAAATCGTTCTTAATTTTAAAACTATTTTTTTTAAATTTATAAAGCAGATTAACATCAACCGTTGATATCAGATCGAACGGTTGATATTAAATTAGCTTTTTTTTCTTACCTTTGGAAATCGAACGACTTGTATTAAAGAGTCGTTGGGATCGAACGGACCGTGGGAAGCCATGTGGCTTCCCAACGGTCACTGCGCACGGGTCATTCACTCTCAAAATGTGTCGACTGACGCGCCCCTACGTGCGCGTGAGGGGCACGCGCCTGACACAAAAAAATAAAAAAAGGACCGACGCCAGGCATGGCGTTAGCTTGACGTCACACCCATCGGGCTGAAGGGCTGGCAATCCCTCACTGGCCTGACCCTCGGGCTCCCACCCTCACTCGGGCTGCCAACGCTAGAGCCGAACCCACCGACCCTCGGGCCCTTTCCTCTCGCCTGTCCCCCGAGCAAGGTCCAACGGTGGACTTGCTCTGAGCTTTTTCCTATTTTACAAGGGCGGGGCGTTTGTCCCTCATTCCTAAATCCTGACGTCACATAGCACTCGGGCTCAGGATTGGGTATTGGGGGGTGGGGGGCCCGTAATGTGTGTTTGCTTTAAAGATAATACTAGAGAGATTAAATTTACAAATTAAATAGGATATGGATTGTCTGCCCTCTCCCATTCCATACTTTTCCCATCGTCTTCTATTTCTGTGGTCACGGTTAAGCCACGTCAACATTTTATATTCTCATTGCTTTTTGACTTATTATTTCTATAAAAAAAATTAATATAAAATGTTGACGTGCATTAACCGTGACCACAAAATAGAAGGGGATGAGAAAAGTATGAGATGGGAAGGTAGACAATCCAGGTCCCCATCTCATACCCTTCCCATCCCCTTCTATTTCTGTGATCACGGTTAAGACATGTCAACATTTTATATTAATTTTTTTTATAGAAATAATAAGACAAAAAACAATGGGAATATAAAATGTTGACGTGGCTTAACCGTGACCACAGAAATAGGAGAGGATGAGAAGGGTATGAAATGGGGAGGACAGACAATCCAGGTCCAATTAAATAACGTGTCACTAATAAAAATAAACATATTTATCAACGTATAAGTAGTAAATTAATATCAGCTTCATTTGTTTTAATTTTTAAAACTTCGTGTACAAATTTAGTATTCTTGCTGCCGCCGCCAAATTGCCAATCCAAACCACCCTTCGGTTCCAATTTCTTCAGCTGTCCAGTAAGTAACCACTTCGCCTTCTCCAACAGCCAAACATGTTTCTGAACAATCCGAGTAACATCCCACACCCACTTCTCTCTCCCTCTCTATCCCCTAAAACCCTAGCCTCCCCTCCTTATCCCCCACTCCAACACCTCTAATTTTGTCCCACCCAATTATAAAAAACCCTGTATAGTAATTTCCAAATTTTCCCCACTTTCAAAGCTTTGACAATAAATTTTATTCATTTCTTTGCCGTTTGATTCTCAATCAGTTCATTTTTCGTTCTGGGTCTTGTTCAAATTCTGTTCTTTGATTGTAATTTACCGAAATGGCGCTCGAGTCTTTTATTCTATCTCCGAATAAGTTCATTTCCGGGTCGAAATCATGGAATTTCTTGTGTTGCAATGGGCAAACAAAGTTTCCGGTGAAGGTTTTGCTGCGAAATAACCGGTACCCATTTCGATTTGGGCCGAATTGTATCGGTAGTGGCGGTTTTAAGAAGTTCTTGGCTCCAAGGTTAGAAGGAGTCGACGTGGTGGTTAATAAAGCTCGTTTGGAAGCTTTAGGCGAAGATAGTGGGAGTGTGGGTGGTACGAATGCCGTTTCGGGTTCAAAGTTTGATTTCGTTAAGGAATTGGTGAAGTGCGGAGTTGTTTTGGCAGCTGTGGTTTGTGGGGTTTTAATTTATGGGTGTAGAAGAGCTTTTGCTGTGGAGGGTGTGATCAATGCAGGCTACGGGGTTATTGGGCAGAGCATATTGTTGCTGAGGAATGCCTGGCCCAAGACATTGCTGGTTCTTCAGGTTTTCAAAGAGCAGGGTTTGATTTTGGCCGCGCTTTTGGGTCTCTCGGCGTTTTTTTCAATGGCGGAGACTTCAATTACAACGTTGTGGCCCTGGAAGGTATGCACTTGTTATATTCTGTGAATGCTTATATCATAGGCATTGCAAAGGATTGTTTTTATTTGTTTGGATAGTGAATTTCTCACCCCCTACTGGACATTGTACCCTTTTTTTCAATATTACTTGTATGCTGGTAAATAGTAACATTGTAGAATACTGTATTATTAGTCTATGCCTAAAGCTTATCTTTCAGTTTATGTTTGTGCTAGTTTCCATTTCTGGTTTGATATCACGGTCACGTGAAGTAGTAGAGTCAGACTCTGCTCTGCCTAGATTATGGTGGCAATTGCATATTTAACTGTGCAACGAATTTTTGCCTAAAATTGCCAATTCAGTCAATGATAAACTTCATTTCATGCATGCGAGTTAACATTGTCTGTGGTTAACGTCGCTTGTAATGAGACAATTCTTGTAAATGGTATCTAGTTTGTAGAGACTTAAGAAGCTCAATATATTATACCATTCTTCTTTTTCAAGACACTCATTATTAATTCGTGCTTTTGTGCTCATGTAATTGTGAGTTCGAAATATATGAATTCATCTTATGATCTTCCTACTAGAATTTTGAAAGAAAGTAAATGATCTGCCACATTAGGATCTTCAAATAACATTAGGTAACTGATATTAATCTGTGTCAGGTGCGTGAGTTGGCTGAGAAAGAGTCTGAAAATGGCGTCTTCAAATTGCTTCGCAACGATGTTACTCGGTTCTTGACAACCATACTTATTGGCACAACGTACTTATCTTCTTGTTTTTTGTTTGCATTAATTTTTCTATTCTTTCATTGTGAAGTTGAACATTTCTTTCTTATTGTAGAATTTACTTATGTACTCAGTGTTGTCAATATTGGAGCAACTGCTTTAGTTACAGATGCGGCAACGGCAATATTTGGTGAAGCTGGTGTCACCGCAGCAACTGGAGTAATGACTGTATGTCTCATTTTCCTTGCTTGATCAATTAATAAACATAGACGTGGAAGTATAGAGTAGAGAGAGACTGAACTTATGATTTTTGAAAGAGTTGATTATTTCATTAAAAAGAATGATATTTCTACTGCATTGAGTTTGACTTTTGCTGAAAAATAAGTCTAAAATCAGTGTTTATCAAAGGCCAGATGCTGCTTTACACATTTAAGGAAATAATTTACTAGTGGATCTGATGTTTAATACTGTTTGTTTTTCTTGATAATGAAAGGTTGCTATTTTGCTCCTCACTGAAATAACTCCAAAAAGTGTTGCTGTTCACAATCCCACAGAGGTTGCTAGGTTTGTGGTAAGTTAGAAATTGCTCTAAGTTCAGCTGAAACCCTCCTGTCACCACTAGTTACACATCTTTGTCTTTTGTTTTAGACTTTGAGTTGCTTGCTGGTTTTCACTTAACTAATGTTACTCCTACTTCTTTTGAATGTTGGGTGTGATGCCCCCAGGTTAGGCCAGTGGCGTGGCTTTCTTTGGTATTATACCCCGTGGGGAGAATTGTTACATATCTATCGATGGGGATGCTAAAAATACTTGGATTAAAAGGAAGAAGGTTTGCTTTTTTGATAACCGAAGTTTGAATTCTCCCTGATTTTCATTTGTCATATTTATTTCTTTGTGGCTTATAGACATATTAGTCCATATAGTAATTTAAAAATATTGTTTTCCAAAGGAGAATGAAAGATGATAAGTCAGATAATGGGTAGGTTGGAGTTATCTTTCAGTGTTAATCAAAGCATTTCTTGCCGATTGGATTTATAAATGGTTAGTGGTGGTTGTTGAAAGAAACAGATTATATGTCTTACCATCTAATGATTTGAATGCATCTGACAATAAAAATTCCTTAATTGTTTTATTAGGAACATCAGTTATCTGCTGCAAATTGTATGCGTTTAATCTCTCTCATACATTAACTGAAAATCCTCTTCCTTTACTAAATCTTTCACTTTCATTCTCCCATCTCCTAAGTGTCTTGACTAGTACTCTCTTCTCGGTTAAAAGACAGAAGCTGTAGACATTTCTACAAAGTTAAGGAGAGTGCCATAGGGAAGACTAGTCACATAAATAACTATATTTCATTAAAATGATTGTATGAATTTAGTACCATTCAATGATATGGTTTCTATATTTCTGTTTATGTTCTCTTATAAGATGTGCATAATCGCCTTTTTAAATGCGTTGTCAAGGCACTGGAGTCTGGAGAAATGCTCGAGGCCTTTTTCTAGTTAGAAATTTATGTCTGCCTTTGAGAATGTGGCTTACCCTTTCTTCGGTTAGGCATGTGTAGGAAATCTTTACCCAAGAGCTGTATGTATTCCGCGGATGTGCCATTTGGCTTAAGCTTCTCAAAAGAATAAAAAGAAAAGCAAAGAGGAAGCATCTTCAGTATCTTAACAGCACTTAATGGTTATTGTTTTTGGAGAATTTTAAACCATTGTACTTTATCATAGTGTCATATTGAGTAAGCCACAGGCCAACAGCCACATGTGCTCACTCAAATACAATTCATCCTCCCTTTTGTCTTTAGTCAGGCCATATGAATGGGTGTGTAGATCTAAGCTTTGCATCACTATACAGAATCTATATTTATTGTTAAAGTTAAATGTAACATGGTGTCAAATATGGAAATCCACATGCCAACCGCAACGACCACACATACTCCATATTATCCAAGACACGTGTTTGGGTCAGTCTAACCACATTTGAAGGGGGCTTGCTGATAATATAGAATCCCAAATCAGAAAAATATTAGCCTTGCATTATAACATATTATATGATCCAGGGTCTCCACCTCCACCTAGCTGTGGGTTAGATGCTCTAAGTTTAACAATATCTTTGGATTCTTTTCTCATTTGTTTGTTGATAGCAAGTGGTCATCTACCATGCTAGAATATCATGGAGGGTATTATCTTTTATTTAACCTGACAATATTTTCTGGTGCACCTTCATTTTGTTCTTTTGGTAAGAGTATACCTTCACTTTATGGATGGTAAAGAATTACTTTTATGGAATATTCAATTTGTGTTGTTAATGTTGTTTACTTAGAAAATGTTCTCAAAAAAAGTTATGCCCTTGTTTACACCATTTTTCTTTGATCAGTGAACCGTATGTTACTGAAGAGGAGTTAAAACTGATGCTGCGGGGGGCAGAGTTGAGTGGGGCAATAGAGGAGGAAGAACAGGTAGTGCAACAGTGCTTTTTATTTTTTTGAAAAATATTTTTTGGTAGGGAATCACTTGCAAGGTGAAAATCAACTGCTTTTTTTTTTTGAATGCTAATTGTGAAGAAAGATGTTTGGTTAAATACACCTTGAAATAAGTTTACTAGTTGTCAAGTTTCTTTATTTAAGACACATTTTTATGGGAAAATAACTCCTTTTGCAGGATATGATCGAAAATGTGTTGGAGATTAAAGACACACATGTTAGAGAGGTGATGACGCCTCTCGTAGATGTAGTTGCCATCGATGCCAGTGCAACGCTAGTTGATTTTCACGACTTGTGGGTAACTCATCAATATTCAAGGTAATCCAAAAGTTTAGTGGTGCACTGAATAACTTATTCATGGCTTCTGCTGATAATATTTTGAACATTCTTCTAGGGTACCTGTATTTGAACAGCGCGTTGACAATATCGTAGGAATTGCATATGCAATGGATCTACTGGATTATGTTCAGAAGGTGAGACAGTTTGTACTCTTGTTTGTCCCTTTGTGAAATCCATTTTTTTAATTAATTGAATAAGCAATCTCACAGTGTGCAGAACTGTACATATGTTTGATTTTGAAGGGTGAGCTACTAGAAAGTACTAGTGTCGGGGATATGGCTCAGAAACCTGCTTACTTTGTGCCCGGTAATCATTTGTATTATGCCAATTTAATTACATGTTTTCTGAATTAAATATTCATTGTACATTGCTGCCTCTTAGTATTCTTCTGCATTTATTACAGTTAGATATCCTTGTTTTTTGTCTTATATATTCAAGTTTAAAACCATTTCTGGAAATAAAATGGCAGCTTGGTAAATCAAATCCTGGTTTGGTGGTTGCTTAGTTTATTGCTTGGTTTGGTACATAGGCCTCATTCCAGAAAAGTCTATGGGGATGTTATAAGGTTTAAATCCCTTGGAGCCCACCCGACTGATCAGCCTACATTGAGTTCCACGTGCTCTATCTCACAATGAGGAGTCATTGAAGGACATATATGAGTCAGGACTCTGAACTAATGTCGGCGCATGATACTAGGCCACTTGATTTGTGAAGTTTTGCCACCATTAGTTTTAAAGTTTTGAATTTGTTATTGTGCATAGTATAAAGTTGGGATAGCTCTTTAAGAAATTATAGGCTGTTTATGGTCAAAGTTGTCTGGAACTCTGTATGCCATCCGGTTCCAAATTTGTTTTACTTGTGTGCTCACATGGTCCTTACTTTCTGTGGTCTCTTTTGCAGATTCAATGTCCGTTTGGAATCTCCTTAGGGAGTTCCGCATTCGAAAGGTTCACATGGCCGTAGTTCTTAACGAATACGGTGGAACTGTAGGGGTGTGTTCTTTCTTTCATCATTGAATTTAATATGACCAATGTTTCTGTTAAAAACTCACCAAGTTGCGCAGCATCTCTCTAACTTGTTTTGTGGTGAAACAGATAGTAACCCTGGAAGATGTGGTTGAGGAAATTGTTGGGGAAATATTTGACGAAAATGATTCAAAAGTAATTCTCACTACTAGTGGTTGTGCTCCTTTTCCAATTTTTTGTGATATGTAATTCAGTTACAAAAGCACTATGGGGGCACATTTATGCATAAGTAGAATCGGTCGAACATCAGAAAGCTAAAAAATCAACGAAAGTTAAGCAAGCAAAAGAAATTTTCCTTGTCCCTGAAAATGCTATCCTTGTGGTTTCACTTGATACAGGGAATGAGCACAGCTTTTGTTAAACCATAATAAACACACAAAACTGTACTTCTCAATATAATAGTAACGTCTTTCTCAAGAAATAAAATAAAGTAAGATGTAATAGTTAAAAAACAGAACGGTTCTGCTGGCTGGTTACCATAATATTTTTTTTAACTCTCTGACTGAAATTATTGATGCTCGAACAGGAGGAGATTCAGAAAAAAACTGGCTACATTGTGATGCGTGCAGAGGGTATATATGATGTGGATGCAAACACGTCTATTGATCAACTCTCTGAAGATCTAAATGTCAAGATGCCAGAGGTATCTTTGAAAGTTTTGAACTCTGAATATTGCTTATGAAATTTATATACATTGGATCATTCTCATTTTTCTGCATAATTGCTTGTCTATTGTATTATTTAATTGCAATGGAATACAACGAAGGCCATATGATGTAGTTGTATTTTTTGATACGTAAAAATATATTTGAAAGCACTTGGGTCTCAGGGGCGACACCCTAGTTCCCAAAAGGAAATTAATATTTTAGGGAAATAAAATAAAATAAGAAACAGGAATAAAAGAGTGAGGCCCGTACCCAGTCCACTAGTCCTGTACTAGACTGAATTTTTGGGGCCATCAAGGGCTCTCTGCTTCAACTCAAACCAAGGGCTCATTGAAAACTAATGCCTAGCCTTCCACGACTTATGTCTAGGAAGCAACATTTGCACGGCACACGGATAGCACAACAAATTCTGTCGAACTCTTGCATGAGAAACAACTATTAACAAGAAACTGGCTGTGTTTCATATAGTAGTCCATTAAAGATCTTCTGATGAATAGCTGTCCACATTGGAAGTTGCATTCTTACTCACCGTTAATTTACAAAGATGGTCTTTCCTTGTTTTGAATTAGAGCGCACGTTATAGGTATGCATATGTCCTCCCTTGAATTACATCTTACACTCAATCTCTCTCGTTCTTATGCTCACCTAATACTTATGATTATGATTTGAGAACTGAACTGTATTACTTTACAAGAGCTTATTAATTCTGCTCATTGTTGATTATCAAAGAATAAAATCGTACTAAAAGATTTGTTTCCCCAATTTTCGTCTGATTTCCTTTTCAGTACTGACAATTTGAAAAGTATTAAATGATTTGCATCCTATGTTTGACGTATTCTTATTCAATTTTCACATGTATCTTTCACCTGTTTACAGGGTCATCAATATGAGACTGTATCAGGTTTTATATGTGAGGCATTTGGATATATCCCAAGGACGGGTGAGAGCATCAAAGTTGTTCTTGAAAATGAAAATGATGAGGAGAT
This sequence comes from Malus sylvestris, assembly GCF_916048215.2. Classification (NCBI taxonomy): domain Eukaryota; kingdom Viridiplantae; phylum Streptophyta; class Magnoliopsida; order Rosales; family Rosaceae; genus Malus; species Malus sylvestris. The sequence goes on from NC_062262.1 coordinate 24,839,124, forward strand.
TGACGAGACCAAGTCTGACAATCAGGATAAAAAAGAAAAGCACCAAATTTTTAAAATTGAGGTATGATGTTGAATATTTTACAGCATTTAGTTCAAGGTCTGACTATTGTTACAAGGACGTTAAATTATTGATGGTTTAGGAGTTAGGGTCAATCATGTATTTGGTGGTTGTAGGGGCTAACTTTGGTTTCCATTGGATTAACTAGTATTAAAAAAGAGTTATCCTTTACTCGGATAGAGTAATATTGATGTTAATATTGTTTTTTGGACCAGATACTAGCTGGAAATGCCAGAAAGGTTGGTGCTGTTCGATTTGAAAGGATAGAGAACGATGCTGCTACATTGGAGACCAAAGAGGTGACCCGCTTGGTTCCCAAAATCATGAAAAGAAAGTGGAGTGGTGATCAGGACTCAGACGGTACAGACTATGACGAGGATTCATTTCAGAAGAGACCACAGAATACCATATCTGATGAACATGAAGACGCTGTTGATAATGTCAGTAGACATTAGTTGCATTTCTCGCGATTTGCTTTTTGACGGAATCACACAAGAGGTAAAGATTGAGAACAAAATAACAAGAATCAGGAAGGAATACTGTAAAAAGATTCAAAGTTTTGAGTATCAATATCTGGCATTTAAGGACCAAAAGTTTCCCAACCGGGACTCATTTGATCTCGAGAAAAGTAGATGTACATAGAGCCATCTTTGTGGGAGATAACCTAGGTTGATGGAAGGATCAATTTAGAAAACAAAACCAAACTAGCTGATTTGTATCGTCACTGGATTGACCTTCAGATTTTGTTATTAGCGTTGAACTCCCTCTACTGTCGAAAATAATAGATGAAACAACTGGTGGTGGTCGCTTCAGGGCCTCCCGCCATGTCGATGAAGACCTGTAACTTGCCAATAAAGATGGAGAGTGCTCTTTTGAAAAGATAGGTTTTGTATATTAATGCCATGTTCTGAAATGATTAAATTATTAATTTTCGGTTGTCGAATCGAGTTGAAAAAGATCAGAAGACAAAAACTAAAGGGTGTGTATGGAGGTAAAAAAGTGTGGATAGCATCACAAAAAAATAAAAATCAAACGATATATTGCTCTAACTGTAAAATAAGATGGAACTATTCCTAGACAACAAGGAAATCAAAGTAGTATGTTACAACTACTCCCGATGGATGGTAGACAATAACGAAACAATAAAGCAAGTGGTGAATTGTGGTGGATAGAATCTTAACGGTTCAACTCACTGCGAATTGTGGTGGATAATATCTTCAACAGTTCAACTCCATGTTTTTAGTGAAGGAAGTTGAGATTTTACTATAAATTCAATTATGAATGTTGGGAGTTACCTGAGTGAAAAAAGTTGAGGTTTCACTATAAAATCAAGGGAGTTTTAACAAAACACTTCCGGTACTGTTCATTTTAAACGAAAAATCACATTTTTACCTTTAACTGACACTATTAACTATACCTTTAAAAAAGGCTATTCGTTAAAAGAGAAGTTTTTTTTGAACTTTTCGTTAGTTTTTCTTAAAATCAATGGTGAATATATCGAGTGACCTAACTCCATATAAAATATATGAACAATACATATTAGATGACGTGGAGCACATGCAGCCAAACTAAAACACCCCGACCCAGATATCCAAGTACACACCAAAATGAAGGCATATTGATCAACAACTAAAGGGTGACGAAACCATAATGTGGAAGTGATGGAGAAAAAGTACGAACAAATTAAACTAAGAGTATAAAAGTAAGAGTGAGAGTAGACTGCCCAATGAGTGTGGTGAACCATAAATAAATATATGTAATGGAAACATAGATACCAAAATGACATCAGAGCAATCATAAAACCAATTTCTGCCAAACTGGCACAAGAGCAATCATAATGCACACTGACCCAAATATCAAGTGGATACCTGAAATCGAATCATTGGGCTGCATAATGCACACCGACCCAAATATCAGGTGGACACTTGGATAATGCACACTGACTCAAATATCAAGTGGACACTCGAAATTGAATCATTGAGCTACATACGCGGGGCAACCTGTTCTGATATAATAAAGAAATTTAAAATTTCATCATAAAATCAATTGACAATATGTGGAGTAACCCAACTCTTTATAAACCCTTGCAAGATTTAGTCATTCACCGATGTGGGACTTTGTCCTTCACATACTCACATCTAGTTCAAACTCTCCCCGCTCACGCCTTGTGTTAATTAAAGTAGCCTTATTGCTTGTATTAAAATATAAATAAAATGGAAAGAGAAAACTGTTGGAAAATAGGAACTAGGCTAGATTGTCATGTGAATTTCCTTCAAGGTTGTACTCTGTAGTTAATGATATTGCAACCATATATTGTAGGTTAGTATGTATGATTTAATTTCCGTAGTTGGTAAGTTTCTCCATAAGTAATTTTTTCATAAAGAAATATCTTCCATGTGCTTTTCTTAAGAAGTGATTATGGTTGTCACTTAGTACTACGATTTACTGGTATTCCTCCACTTGTTAGTGAGAGTCGTCTTAGGTTCAAAGCTCGTCGAATGCGAGTTTGATACAAATTTACTACAAGTCTAAGCCACTTGGGATTCATTTGTAAACTATGCAGATCGGCCTGGACTTGGAAAGGAGCATAAGATACTGCTCCTGACCACCTGATCGTATGTATTATAATTACATTGTTAATGCTTCTCCAATATAACTAATAGATCGAACGAGAACAATATAATTAACAAGAACAGTACAAATTAAGCGATGAACCATCAGTACATAGAAGTTCTTCAGCTTCAAAGACGAAGAGAAGTGTCGACATCTGAGTCATTGAAATTGTTTGTTCTGCCCATGACTGCAACTGAACTTGAACATACGTTCCTCATGACTCGAGTCTCATCAGAAACCTGCAGATAACTAGATTGCTTGCTCTGCAAGTTAGGGTGGAGGTACAGTGAGTATTGGGGTGGGTGAGGTTGTGTTTCATAATTGTGAGAAGCTGTCCATCCAGACTGGAGAAACAACCCAGTTGTTTCGTAATATGCTGCCGGAATAGAAACCCTTTCTGATCCATGTATCATCCGCCTCAATAGCTCTCTCTCTTCCCTAATCTCCTTTTCTCTCTGTAATTTCTTAAACCTCTCTTGCAATAAGGCAATGGAAGAATGAACAACTGTGCCATCTTTGCCTTGCCTAGCCATAAAGAGGGGACTGATTATATTTCAATTGCCTTTTGAGGTGACCTTGTGGGGGGTTGTATACCTATATATATAGGACATGATAAGTAATTAGGAAAATGTTTATTTATTTATTTATTTTATTAAAATTAGGCTGCCATCCATCAGATTCTAATGATGTGAACAAAGAAAGAAGTATCTGCTGCTGTGATGCAAAATCCAAGAAGGCAATGCTTGGTAACTAAATAATCTCATAAGTTGGGTTGGTAAATGGGAGGAGAGGCCGCAGAAAGCCTCAATAGGGAGAAAATGGTGGGGATAAGAGTCCAAACAGTGTGTAAGGTAGCTTTTGGATATCTTTTTGGAGGAATATATGGATGGGGTGATGCTTTGTCTGCTTGTCTCCAAGAGTTGATGTGGCTAGCTTTGGAGAAGATGTTGCCTTTTTGGTGAGGCTTTGGGGATCTTGTTATTATTCTTTTGGAAAAATATTAAATGTGTTGTAGCCTATTTTATCTGACAAGGGTAAGAGGGCTGGCGGCAAGGAGAAGAGAGATTGAGTTTTGCAGAATTGTAGGAGAATGTGTGTGTTATCCCTCTTACATAGTGCCTTTATTTATAGTAGTAAAAAAGAGAGAAGAAATTCCTTCATCCCAAGGAATACAAGTTGTAATAGGAAATGATAACTAGATCAAATCTAATCTAGAATTTACACAATCATACTTAAACTAGGAAAATTTACAACAAAATGATTATGAGTAAGAAGTCATTCATCTTTATAGACATCCTCTTTACATACATATTACATTTTTGAAAAGTGTAATTGTTTTTTTTTTTTTTTTACACTTTTACTCAAACATTTATGTATTCATACATCAAACTATAATTTGCAAGCAAAAATAAATGACTATTATAAGTAAAAGGCAAGTAGTGTTCATGATTCTCTAGTATTACACCAATACACCTTCTCTTTGTATACCTTAGTGGAGTTAAAAGAAGGGATTTTTTTTTTAAATTTCTTATGACTTACGGATTTGACTACAATATATATATATATATATATATATATATCTAATACAATTATCATCTTGACGATCAGATAATAATTATATTAAATACATGTAAATATTATAGCTAGTACTTGCACTTATATGCCTTTTTCATTTGTTATGTTAACAAAGTATTAAAGGAATTGTCATCTTAGCTTTTGAAATTCCTAATTTATTCAAAGTTGTTTTGGACTTTTCAAACTCCTTCTCACAAGTTCTTTATTATATGAATCCCCACTTTCCCATTATTCCAACTGACACAACGTTGCATCCTTGTGCAAAATGACGAGAGAGAAACGCAGAACCTCTCATTTTAAGGGGGTTCCCATTTTTCATTTTTAGTTTTCATGGTTCTCGGATGGTAGTTTAGTAGCTTTCATAGGGTTATTTTGAATAGAAAATTTGATGGAGGTAGTACCTTAGTGTGAGATGATAAATTAAGAATTTCGGAAAATTTTGATTAACAATTCTCTTAAAAGTTTAATTGAAAGAAAAAAGTGGAAAGACATATTTGACATTTCAAGAAAATTTCTAGAGAATAAAGCAGAGAATGAGGAGTGACAAGAGTTGAATGAAATTAGTTTTGGGGTACGTAATTGATTTGAAGTTTGATTTTTTCTTGATTGTTTTGTACCTTTTCATAGAGAGGAGAGAAAGAGAACCTACCAAAAGCACAATTAAATCTTAAAACATGTCCCTCGATTCAGAGTGGGAAAGGCTCCTTTTTCTCTTTTTAACTTTCTGCTTTGTTTTCAAGTTGTTGGATGAAAATGCATCATGGCTGGTTCTGCCTTGAGGGTTCTATTTAACGCCACAAGTCCATTGGTTAGTCGTTAAAAGGGAGTATTTTTGCTCACAATCATTTAGTGTGATGTATGCTCATTACTTTATTTATCATCGTTAGATGAGTTTGAATTTCGAAATTCGTGTAATGGATAGGAACAAATCTCAAAATAACGGTGATAAATAAAGTAAACCAAATGAAGTGAGTTAAGAGTGATATAAAGGCTTGTTCTTCTAGAATTTATGGTTTAAGGAAACAAAAATATTTTTGCTCACCATCCTTAAGTAATGATAATATTCACCACTTTATTTATTATCGTTTAATGAGTTACATTCGAAATATATGTAGTGAATAGACATAAATCTCAAAATTTAAACTCATCTAATAATAAGAAGTAGAGTGATACCACCCTTTGAGAGTTGTGAGCAGAAATGACTCTTAAGAAAATTGTGATCACATACCGTTCAACTTAATTCAATGGAAGATAAGAAAGTAGAACTAAGAAGTTAAATAATAACCTATTGTTGGATCAATATTAACTTTGGACAACCACAATTTTCTTAAATCATGTGCTCTAGGAGAAGAAGACTGATATAATCCTAGTGGCGCGTGTCCAAAAGGCAAAGCTAGCTATACTATGATATCAATGTAGCTATATATATGCTATGATTTTGTATAGTATTTAGTAAAAGAACATTATCTTGTACAGTCTCAAGGTAGCCAAACAGAAAAACATTCCTCCGATGCAATATCCAAAAATTTGTGAAGCACAAAGCATAAAAAGTTGCAAAGGAACGCTTTTGAATGAGTTTATCTTGTCGATACAATATATAACTGCTAGGTTAATTAATAACATGAATATGCATGATCATTTGGGAACGCAACATGCCGTGTTCGTTCATATACATATAGACCAAACCCTACCGGCGAACTTGTGTGAAGGTAGACCTGGTTTTGACCCAATGTCATTTGTATATTAATATTAAGCTTAAGGAAGCATACTGATATCTAAACACACATTTTTACTTCTCACATATTTTTCTTAATCTTCAATCGTCAGATTAAATGAGTTGAAAAGATCAAAGACTAAACATTAATAAAGATGCGTGAATAACACTATTACTTGAAAAAGTAGCAAAGGAGCAACCACTTGCAACTGTCTACAACCATCCGTAGCGAATAATAGATGGTGACGTCAATGCCAGTGTGGATGTATTTCATTATCTTATTTTGAAATAGTAAAGAAATAAAAAGAAATTATGCGGCACTTTTTTTTTTGCAATTTCTATGCACTTGTTTTATTTTATGGTCACTCAATTGAACAGATAAAAGAATCAAGACTATAATTATGGAGGTATGCAGAAGGTGAAATAGTGCTTTTGCTCACCCCCTAATTCAAGATATCCGTTATGCTTTTTTAAATAAAAAGGAAAACTAATAAAAATGACTTGAAAATTTTGAGTTTTAATCAAAATGACAAAAAAATGTTGTAAGTGAATAGTACAATGATTGACTTTTTAGAGTAAAAATGTCATTTTCGTTAAAAATGAACAGTACAAGAAGTGTTTCGTTAAAACTCCATTTTTAAAATCATGTTACATGTTTATTTAACTAACAATGATTACTTTATACATTTAATCAAATCTTTATGAAAAAGAATAACAATTAAAATATTACTTACCATTTATTCCTTTAAAAAAATCCTATCAAATGAACAATTGATTTTTTATTTTGTTAGATTTGATGTTAGATTAGTCACCGACGGAATTTGAACCCATGTCATCATGTAATGACTCAACTCATTTCCATCACCGTGGTAAGGGCCATTTGCCAATTGAACAATGGATTGAATTATTATCATATTCCTCTTCCTCTCTTCTCGGCTACAGCAAAATCTTTTCTTAATAAAGAATTCAATCCATTGATGCATTTAATACAAGTAAGTGAGAGATCTTAAGTTCGATTTTCATCAAAAATGAATTTGAACCATATAATTGATAGCTCATTATGAAGCTTAGCTCACTCCTCTGTTAGTATTGATAATATTTATTGTTAAAAACAAAACACCAAAAATCATAAAAGTATTAAATGCATAAAAGGTGCTACAGCCGAGAAGAGAGGAATAGAAATAGGATAAATCAATTTGTTTAATTGATAGGATATTGAGGAAGGAATAAATGGTATTTTTTTTAAATATAAATAATGTAAGTGTTATTCTTTTGGATTAAGTACCGAAAATTCTCCAACTTTTTAGTGTTATTCCAAATTGGTCTCAATAACTTTAAACAAGTACCTTACCTATTGAAAACGTCACATTCGTTAAGCTTCAGTATAATTTTTGTTAAATTAACTAGGTCAATCAAGGCTTTCAAGACAAGCATGAAGGTTGAGATGGGGTTTCGATGGTCATAGGTGTGATTGGAGATGGTGGGGGCTTGATATTTCCCGATCTTCATTTTTCTTTTCCATTTTATTTGTGAATTTATGACACACTCCGATCCGGAATGCCCACTTAGACTCTGAATTGAGCTGTGCTGGGAGACATCTAGAAGGTGAAGAAGCCATAAAGTGTAGTGTAGTGGAAAATGTGAATAAATTTAAACCTAAAAGTGCCTAATTTAAAGAGTGCGCTGTGAACAGGAATGAACCAATTTCACACGTGATGACAGAGCTTAAGTAAAGTAGAGTAAAGTGGATTGAGAATTATACCATCAAAGGTAACCACCTATACCAATATTTGCCAAGAATCCTCGTCAATACAAAACCCCAGCTACTAAAACCTGGAGGGGCGAAAAACAAGGGTGAGTGGGTCTGAAAATAAAGTTTTATAAAAACCATTATGAAAACATTGTAACCCTTCGCCGTAAAACAAGTATAGTTTCTAGAAAATCATACTACATATAAGTATGAAATCAAATGTATGCCAACAGTAAATCCAGAAATATGCCACAACACAATATCTCAACAACAATATAAATATAATTATGTGCACGCAGGTCGGAGTCGCCTAATACGACCTGTACGACTGCGCCTATTGCTCATCCATCTATGCTAATACATGAGTCGAAGTCACCTAATGTGACATGTACGACAGGACTAAGTGTAATAATATATGCTCTAGTGCTACGATCATGTGAAGACTAGTGCTATACGCATCACCTACGAGTCGGAGTCACCTAATGCGACCTATACGACATGGCTAGCACTTACTTTTATCCAAGGCGGGCGTGGGGTGCAAGGTGAAGATCACGTGAAGGACTGGCCCTGGCCCGGGGCGAGCACTAACACCGGTGCAGCAATGATGAGCGAACTATATGAATATATGAAAATATGCATGCCATAACTCAAACATTTCAAGCAACATAACAAACTTACATGAACTTACTTGCGCGTCCCGTAGGATCATCTTGGTATTTCACCACAGTGCAACATTTCTCATAACATAATTTAATCATGGCATGAAGTGCATAAATCAATTCAAAAGTATTTGTGGAAACTATCAACCAATCATACATATATATATATATATATATATATATATACACACATATATAATATACTACAAAAAGGAAAAGACCCACGCACCTGAGGTCCGCGCTACAACTCCCTAGCACGAATATCGAGGCGTCACGAACAATCGTCGCCTAGAACAATTATCAATTCACGTCTTAGAATTCTTATTGATAGAACATATAACTTACATAAAACACGTTCCCAAGGATGTTCTAAAATGATTTGAAACCCATTGACCAAAAGTCAACTGTTGGTCAAAGGTCGATGGTCACAACACTACGTAATTCGATCCGAAAAATCCGCACCTCTGATTTCCGATTTGAAACTTCCAAAGATTCACATTATGCTTCTATAACATCATACTAAAGTTTCGGAACGATCCAACAGTCGGATCTTCGCCAATCGCTAAAATTAAGTAGCGGCTGACATTTTATTTTACGAACTTACAAATCCAATTCGAGAAGATTCGTACTTCGGATTCCTGATCCGCCAGCTCCTAATATCCTCAAATATTACGTACTATAACGTACTAAAGTTTGGTGACAATCTAACGGTCGGATCGTCGATTCACTTAATAACCAAGTAACGGTCTCTATCAAAATTATGTTCAAACGATGAGATTTCATCAATGAGACTTCACATATGAAATTGAGGTATCAAATTTAGCCTAAGAAGGTCAGGGGGTGTCTCTGTCCACGCGCCGCCGCACATGGCAGTCGGCTGTCCCGACTCGCCGAAAAATTCAACTATTTCAAAAATTTCTTAAATTTTACAGGAATGAAGATCTCAACGAGTAGAGCAAGTTTCATACCTGTGGCCAAGTCCAATTTGGCCGGAAATAGCCTCAAATCGCTACGAACCCGTCGAAAACCCTAGAATGGGTGTTCGTCGATTCGACTTCTCCGGTATTCAACGCTCCGCTCCTATCACTGCTTGGGTCTTGTTCTTGGGTCCAATGGGAGTTGATTAAGGGTGGTGGTGGGTGGTGAAACTTGCCAAAACGAATTATTTGCCGCCGAACTCCCCTCGACGCCGTGCGTCGTCCTCATAGTTTAGGAGCCCAAAGGCTCAGTTTTTCAAAGTGAAAGGGTTGCACAGAGGTTGAGGGTTGTTAGCAGTTGATGATTGGGTAGTGCGCAGTGTACGGGACGACGGGGGAAAGCTAGGAGCTTTCTTCCTTTTGATTGGTTGCTGCCTTGTTTTTTTTCTCAAATTCTGATTGGTCCTTAGTTCCTTTAATTTGATTGGTCCCCTTAAACTTACTTAAATCTAATTGGTCCTCTTTCCCACAAGTTGGGAGTTTATAAATTTCTAATCTAAAATTTAATAAAATGACTTCAAATATCTGTAACTATACTCAAATATCTGTAACTATACCGTTATAATCCGGACTCGCAATTGGCTTTTGCCTATGCGTTCGTAGTGACGAGTACTACGAGGATACATTAAAAGAATAAGTGTTATGTCTCTCTAACCGATGGTCAACGAAAGTCAAAATCTTTGCCTCAAGGGGCATTTTCGTAAAATCACCAATTTAAAATTTATAAGGCTTAAAATTAGGGACGGGTTGTCAAAAATTTTTTTTTTATCTTCAAGTTTTTTTGTAGTTACTTCTATTATTATTTGTTTCCAAGTAAACTAAAAGGTGGGATCCATTGTTGTCACATGTATATTTAACCGGAAAAATTAATTGGAGCTAAATGGATGTGGCATTTTCAATAAATTGGGTACTTGTTTATAATGTTTCGAAAGATTAAGACCAATTTAAAATGATACTAAAAAGTTGAGGTGTTTATTTACTTAATCCTATTATTTTCATGAAGATTTAATTAAATGCACAAGATAACCATGGTTAGTCAATAAGACACGTGATGCGAATCTAGAGGAGGGGGTTAATGGTTACTTTAGATTTAAGTGTAAAAAGCGGCTAGTCAAGGCAAATAATAAAAGGAAAATTGTATTTGAACCCATATAATCTCTTTCCACATCCAACTTATTCTCTACATCCTAATTATTTGTAATTAAACTATCAATATATCTTTAAATCCAAATTTACTACTTAAATTACCCTAACAGACCCAATTCTATATGCAAATTTGTTTCTACACGCATTTAAAATAGAAACCCAAAATCAAAGCATATGTTATTTTCCCTACAAAGTTGCTCTCGATAAATTCCAATTCTACAAACATGTTGATTGAGAAAAATTATTTTTGAAGAATGAAACACGAAATCGATGTTTCGGAAGATTCACATGAGGTAAGACTTCATATTTTCTATTGTTTTAGTCATTTTGCCGACATTGATAATTATTGAATCTTGCTTTTGATGCGTTATTCAAGTTTCTATGTTCGTATTCATCTTTTAGGGATCACATGGATTACATGAAGAATTAAACACCTAAAATTACCACCAAATATTAAAAACTGAAGACATGGGTTTTAATAGTGGAATTGAAAACAACCCACATATGCTTTAAATCTCAGGCGGCATCTTTTGTCAAAATTTCAGTCAACATTTTTTATCCAAATTAAAAACTTTCTAAGATTTGAGAAATGTGAGGTGTATAGAAAATATGAGTGCATGTAGAAAATGTAAGGTGTATATTAAGAATGTGGGGGTGTGAGAGTATTATGGGGAAGTATGTGGGTGTATTAAGATAATTTTTAATTAAAAAAACAAATATGGGGTGTGAGGGTATTATGGGGAAGTATGTGGGAATATAAAAAAAAATTTAATTGAAAAAACAAATATAGGGTGTATTAAGTATGTGGGGTTTATTCAACAATTTGTGGGGTGTCAATATAATAAGTCATCTTAAAACATAAGATAATACTAGAAATTAAATTCCTTCAACCCCTATATCACTTGTTTTATTAGCACCCCACAAATTAATAAGGGTAAATTACATAGTAGCCCCGCAGGTTTGAGGTCTATTGCAACCCTATACAACAACTTTAAAACATTTCACTTTCATACCTCACGTACTATTTTATTTCAATATAATACATCCGTTACATTTTCAATCCATTGATCCGTTAAGTACTGATGTGGCTGCCACATTTGTCCCACGTGACTGCCAAATGTATGCCACATGGCAAACTTTTAAATTTTTTTTTTTTTAGAAAACCTGAATTTTCTCATTTATTAAAAAAAAAAAAAAACTTAAACCTATCCTATCTCCCCGTAACCCCCCTACAACCTAGATCTCTTTTCCCCACCCTACAACCCAGATCCGTTCAGTTTTCCCTACCCCCACCCACCCACCCAACCCACAGAGGCCTTATGCCTGCCTTCCAGACTCACCTCAGTCAGAACCCGCCACCCTCCTTCGGCCCCCCTTCCCGCTCGCGCTCGACGCGCCTCATCCTCCCCTCGCCCCCCTCTCCCCCCCCGCGCTCGCGACCCTCCTCACCCAGAACCCGACCCCTACCCCTTTTATCCCTTCACCCACAATTTTCTCCTCTCTGCAACTCGAACCCTGCTTATCGGTTGACTCTGACAATGAGGTATGTATTTAATTTTGTCCTTTCAAATTTTGAATTTTTTCTGTGCTTGGTTGGTGGTGGTCTGAAAATGGAATTAGGTTTGCTAAGGTTGGGTGGGGTTGCAGATGAGAGAAGGGAGAAAATGGGTGGGGTGAATAGAAGAAAGGGATCGGGGAACATGGCGGTGGGGTGGGGGTTTGCTGGGTTTTTTTATGAGAGGAAAGGTGAAGAGAATGGAGGAGAAGGAGGTGGGTTGGGGGGGAAGGGTGAGGTTTCTGGGTTTGTTTGCGGGGGTGGGGAGTTGCGGGAGGTGGGTTTCAGTTTAGTTTTTTTTTTTTTTTTTTTTTTTTTTTTTTTTTTTTTTTAAGATTCAGGTGGTTTTAAAAAAAAAAAAAAAATTATTTTTTGTGCCACGTGGCACACATTTGGCAGCCATGTGGCACAAATGTGGCAGCCACGTCAGCATTTAACAGATTAACGGATGGAAAATCTAACGGATGTATTATATTGAAATAAAATAGTACTTGAGGTATGAAAGTGAAATGTTTTAAAGTTGTTGTATGAGATTGTAATAGACCTTAAAACCTGATGGGCTACTGTGTAATTTACCCAATTATTAACTAAACCCCATGTACTAAACACACCCCACACTTACTTTTTAAAAGAAAAATTGTCTTAATACACCTATATTAACCTCATAAAATACCCTCATACTCCACTCACATAAATATGAAAAAAAAAAAAAAAAAAATTTCTCTACGACGTTGCAACCTGCAGAACTGCCACAACCCTTGTTTCCATGACTCAGCTTCAAAATTGTAGTAGTGGATATAAGTACATATCTATGATCATTCATATATAAGAGTAAAAGTCCTGGGAAAAGTCCGGCCCAATAAATCTGGCATGAATACATATTATCTTTCTCTAATGAGCAGATATTTTGCATTGGATGTGGCAAAACATTTACCCAATCAAACTTTCAATTGTTAATATTTACATGGCAGTAATCGGTAATCCTAGCACCAAGTTTAATGTTTCGTGTCAAACTGTGAATCAGTTACAGTTAAAAAAAAAAAAAAAGGGAAGCCTGAGAGTAAAGTTAATTTGAGAGCTCCAAGAAAAATATTATTGGGGTGTAAGTTTGATCTCACGTTGGATTTGTGGGTTTTATTAAGAAATCAAAGTCTTAAATTTTAGGCCTAAATAGTCATTTCATTATAACATTTTATTAATTAAGTATTAAAATTTTAAATGAGGTGTAATCAACAATTTATGAGATGTCAATAAAAAAACCCTTATTTTATTCATTTAATATCTCTATGTTGTAGATTACTAATATTTATGTATCTATATCACATGTTTTTTCCTATAATCTATCTATATAACAAATAAATTGTTTTTGGCTACGTACCTGTATTATGGATTTTTTTTTCTTGTAATCTACCTCTTTCAGAATTAGTCTTATTCATTTCTCTCTTAAATATATGTCTCTTAATTTTTTGGGTTTTTATCACAAATGATCCCTTAAATTTATCCTTACCATCAAGATGGTCCCTAAAATTGAAAATCAATCAATGTAGTCCCTGATAGGAGCTTATATTTGAGACTTAGTTAGCTTGTTTCTTGGCATTTATGTTGTTAGTTCCTAGTTATTTTAGTATTTTAAGCTATTTTCGTGTGTTTGTAGGTTGAAAAGGCTAAAGTGGCAAGAAAGTGTATTTTGGTGCCTTTTGGAGCATTTTTGGGTCAATAATAGATGGCACATGCATGGAGCAAGGTGGATGGACAAATTTGAAGACCAAAAGAGACTAGGAATGTGCTAAGAAGATGAAGGAATTAAGTCATGAAGGAGGGAAGAATTTGGAGCCATGTGTTCCCTTCCATGTCCCCTTGTTGTATCACTCTTTCCCTTTCACTTTGTGTCATAACTTTCCCTTTCACTTTGTGTCATAACTTTCCCTTTCCCTTTCACTTTGTATCATAACTTTCCATTTCCTTTTCACTTTGTGTCATAACCCTTCCTTGTTTCCTTTGCCTTTCCTTCCCCTATAAATAAGGAGCTATGCCACACCATTACACACATCCATTCACTACCATTCACACTTTCAGCCATACTTCACCATAATTCATCACTTAAACCACCCTTACCACCTTGTGCCGCAACAAAGAAGAAGGAGGACCTTTGGACGTGCTTGCCATTCAAAGTTTGGATTGTTGGAACATTCTTAGGTGTAATCCATCTTTTTGTTTTCAATGTTTAAGTTTATTAGTCTTTGTTTTGCTGTGAACATGAGGAACTAATTCATTTTTAGTTAGAGGTGAATTCGAAGCCATGGACATATGTTTAATATGAATTGATTCCTTTCAGTTATTGTTTCGTAAAATATGAATGTGATTTACTTATCTGCGTTACTAAGAACTTATTCTTGTAAGTTGATTGAGGATGAATACTTAGTTTGCATGCAAGGATTTGATGCTAAATTATAAGGGAATTTCACCTAATCTTTATGAACTTATAATTAAAAGTAGTGGAGTTGCTAGTCACAATCGTGTTAAGTAGATTCTTGGCAGAAGTATCATGCAGTTCATAGTTATGATTGCCTTGTCAATGCTTATGATTTTCATAGAACTTAATGATTTTTGATATGTATCTCTATCATGCTGTTCATATAGGGAACTTGATGAGAATAATTTGGTTGCGATGCGTTGTCCATTCAATTCAATGAACTTAGGAAAATCTGAAAGTTAATTAGTGCATTCACAATTAACTTGGGGCATTGTCATTCATGGTTTAAAGAAACAATACTGGAAATCGATTTATGTTGCATATGTTTCATGTGTGGAGAACGATCATCTGGCTAAGTTTTCACCATTCAAATCACCTAATTTACTTTGTTTTGCAATCTATTTAGTTTAGTTCAATTTCATTCCAATCAATCCCCCTTTCAGTTATTGTTTCGTAAAACATGAATGTGATTTACTTATCTGCGTTACTAAGAACTTATTCTTGTGTGTTGATTGAGGATGAATACTTAGTTTGCATGCAAGGATTTGATGCTAAATTATAAGGGAATTTCACCTAATCTTTATGAACTTATAATTAAAAGTAGTGGAGTTGCTAGTCACAATCGTGTTAAGTAGATTCTTGGCAGAAGTATCATGCAGTTCATAGTTATGATTGCCTTATCAATGCTTATGATTTTCATAGAACTTAATGATCTTTGATATGTATCTCTATCATGCTGTTCATATAGGGAACTTGATGAGAATAATTTGGTTGCGATGCGTTGTCCATTCAATTCAATGAACTTAGGGAAATCTGAAAGTTAATTAGTGCATTCACAATTAACTTGGGGCATTGTCATTCATGGTTTAAAGAAAAAATACTGGAAATCGATTTATGTTGCATATGTTTCATGTGTGGAGAACGATCATCTGGCTAAGTTTTCACCATTCAAATCACCTAATTTACTTTGTTTTGCAATCTATTTAGTTTAGTTCAATTTCATTCCAATCAATCCCCCTTTTAATTAAGTGTCTTAGATTAGTTAGAAAAGTGTTTAAATCTGTCCAACTTAGTGTTTTGAGTCTAACTAGTCTTAAATTCGTCCAAATAGTCCCTAAAGTCTGTTTTGAGTCTTTTTAACTTAGTTTTGCTGTTTTGAGTGTTTTAAGTCAGTTTCGAGTCCATAGAGTCTAGTTTAGTGTTTTTGAGTCTTATTTGTGTTGATTAGCATCCCTAGTTAATCCCTGGTCTAGAACGATCTCTACTTACATCTTTACTACAATTGTCATTAATAGGGTTTAATTTGTGTGTCGAGTTAATTTTCACACCAGTCCTTGAAAATAGGTGTTACAAATCAATATGGTCCTTCCGTCACAATTCTGTTAAAAATTCCGTTAAGTATTGATGTGGCATGTAAATGGGCCCTACAAGACTTACGAGTTTTTATCACAAATGGTCCTTAAAATTGACTCACACCATTAATATGGTCCTTGAAATTGACCTACACTATCAATATGATCCCTAAAATTGAAAATCGATTAATGTAATCCTTGAAAATATGTGTCGCAAATTAATATGATCATTCCGCTACAATTCTGTAAAAAAATTTGTTATGTGTTTATGTGGGTTTAATAATTAATTAAAAAAAGTTGTCTAAATACCTTTTTGCACAATAGAATTTTTTTTCTTCGTATAGTAGGACCTACTCCGAAGAGAAATTCCTTCCATAAATTCTCAAAGGCACAAGGCTTAACCAAGGTCTTAGAGGGGGTTTGGAAATAGTTTTCAACCAACAATAGGCGCACCTCGGTTATAACCTCATTATCTCAAGGCAGACCTTGCCATTCTTTGAGTCACCAAACCACCAAGGAAGTGCCGAACAAGTTCTCCAAGATTAAGGCTGTGAGGATGTTGATCGCGTAGATGTTAACGGTGATGTCTTAGAAGTCGTTGTCAATCAGCCAAGTCATCACCAAAGGTGATCTCGATCCAAGTTCAATTCGGTGAAGGGTGTCAAAGTGTGAAAAGATGGGTGTATTGAGATTTTTTTTAGAGAATAGATAGTGAAGGAGGTAGAGGAATGTGGACTGGGATCGGAGGTGATTGTAGGACTGGGTTTTTGGGTTCACAACTTTTTATTAACTATTAAATTATTAAACTTATTTGTAATTTTTTAATTTAATTAGACTTGTGTGATCCATTTATGTGTCACATCAGCACATAACAAATTTTTTGACAGAATTGTGACGGAAAAGGTACATTGATTTGGGACACTTACTTACAGGATTATATTGATCGATTTTCAATTTCAGGGACTATTTTGATGTCGCAGGTCAATTTCAGGGATTTGATGTCGTGGGTCAATTTCAAGGATCATTTGTGAGAAAAAAATGACTTATGAGACCTATTTATGTGCCACATCAACACTTAATGGAATTTTTAACAAAATTGTGACGGAATGACCACATTGATTTGCGACACCTATTTTCAGGGACTACATTGATTTTCAATTTCAGAAACTATCTTGATAGTGAAGGTAAATTTTAGAGATTATTTGTGATAAAAACCCTAAATTGTTTTATAGTATGCATGATATAGGTATATTACAGGACTAAATCTTAAAAACAGCTTAGGTTTTTGGACCCGAATCTAGATGCCTATATAGATATGGTTGGAGTAGCTTTTTGAATGTGACACATACAAACGAAGCACACGTGATTGTTAAATACAGTAAAACCTTTCTATGGGAATAATCTCCAATTAATTATAAAATAATTAGACGTAACTTTGGCCAATTAGCCTATAGAAATAAGATTCACATGTAATAAGTTATAATTTTTCTAGGTCTCGTCTTAAGAAACTTGTCTCAACATAGTAATACTTTAAGATGAAGTACACTATTTCTAGAGAGTTGTCTAGGAAATTATATATTTATTATAAATAGTATCAAGTCTTTAAACTTGCAGGTAGGTAATAACTCATCAACATAGACAACTTATTATTGAGGCCAAAATATTTCTAACTCAAGAACTTTGGTAATAAAGAGAGCACTACATACATACATGCACTCTTTTTCAATGGCTACATCTTGGAAATTATCATGCTTCACTAAAAAAAGCTTTGACATTAAGAACCTTTTGTATATAATTTCATCTCTCTAACCCTATGATCATTTTAACATAGACGCAGCTATTTGAATGTTTTATATAAGCAGGAAAAATCAAACTTAGAATATGATTTTATATAAAGATAAATATTTTTAACCAATTCAACTTAAGTTCTTACATAAATAGCGTTTTATGCAATTGGCAGTAGCTGAGAAAGGTTCCTAATGCATTTTCATATATCACACAATCAACTAAAACAAAACTAAAAATAATATAAGTAAGTGATCATTTATTGAAGAGCAACACATAATCAACCATAAAACTGCTCTGTAGCACAATGGATAAATGATCCCATCAACATGAAGATGCTTGGGCTGGGCATGATATCAAATCGATGATAAGCTTGTATCCATGCATGCAGGCCGATTGGCATAAATGATATATATGCTTCCTCTATTTTATTTTTGGAAATATTTTCACTGTCAATTATCATATATCTTTCAGTACTATTTCTTCCACAATCACTAAGGTAGCATGGCCAACCTTCTTCCTCAAAGAGAGAGCTAAGCTAGCTGCATCAACTTCATCTCCAATTATCACCATCTGGCCTTTCTTTTCCTCATTGAAAGCCACTGAATTAACACCTGCAAATATTACATATAAACGAATTTCATTCTTAATCCCCGTGAAAATTTGATAACATTTCATAAGTCTTTTTGTTTTTGTAAATTACTAAAGTATAGAATGTTAGAGAAGAAAACGTAAAAAATATGAGCAACAGTAGTAAAGGCACCATCAGCGACAGCAGCTATCTTCATGGCCTTGGCACGATGTCTCCTGCTTCTCATTTGCACCTCGATGACAATCTTTTGCTGCGCAGTTAATTAAAAAAAAAAAAAAATCGTTAAGTTTAGTCATACATAACCCTCGCTTGGTACGACAGAATCTAATTGAATTGTTTCCTTTTAGCCTTGGTGCTGAAATAACTAATAAAAGTAGGCTTCAGATGTTTAATTTGATGGAAACGTACTCACAAGTCTTTCAATTCATAATGAAAAAAATCAAAATTGATCAAATCTTTTTCTATGAATAAAAGAAAAACATGGAGAATTTTAAACATTAAAGATTAAAATTAAAAATATAGTGCACTTAAGGAAACGATTGATTAGTTTCTCTTATCACATAGAAAATCATCAGCAAACTTATTATGACAATCACATAGATCAGCAACGGAAAATCAACACGCACTCGTGCATGAATGTCTATCTTTTGACATTTTATTTTGAACTGATTACTTACCATCATATTGAATCCTACACAACAAAAATGGCTCTGTCAAGAGTAGAAGTGATTTGTCTAGCAATTCTAGGAAGAAGAAGATGAAGTAGAATTATTTGTTCAATCTCTTTATATATATTTGATGGCGCCTATTCTCAAATCGCAAGTAATCAACATGTGGTTTTGTACATGACGCTGGCGATCCACTTTTTGCGGGTACAAAGTATATGCACCGCGTTTCCACAAAAGCCAAATAGCAAAGAATGCTATATATGCTTATGACTCTTTTCTGCGATTTTCTTAATCATAACTTAATAGAGTCAATTACTAAAGTACCTCATCAACACTTGTACTAAAAGCTAACCACAAGATGATGAGTGAATCTTATTATGTCATTGTTATGATCTCATGCATGACCTAATAAAATTATAGGAAATATGGATTAAATCTTGACACATTGGATAGAACTATTGTAGCCTATTTTATCTGACAAGGAGAAAGGGGCCGGTGGCAAGGAGAGAGATTGAGAGAGAGAGAGATGTGTTTGTAGAATCGTAGGGGAATGTGTGTTGTTATTCCCTCCTACGTAGTGTCTTTATTTATAGTAATAAGGGAGAGAAGAAATCCTTCATCCCCAAGGAATACTAGTTCATATAGGAAAGAATAACTAGAATAAAATCTAATCTTGGATTTACACAATCACACGTAAACTACTCAAGGTAGATTTAGTATCATGCAGAAGTTGAGGAAGTCGACTCGTCAACACTAATTCTAAGGAATAAAGCTATTCTCAATAAGGTAGGAACTTGCATAAAGAAGTAAGTCTCACTAAAAAACCCTAAGGCTATGGCAAAAACCCGAGGAGGGACAAAATCCATAGTCTAAGGAAAAATGTGTGAGAAATGCAAAGTCAAAAGAAACGCCTATGGGACGTCATCAAGGATATGACTAGGGTAAGGTGGGTGCCTTGTTAAAACCTACTTAGGTAGCAAAAACCCAGCGGGACAAATGCTCATAATCGTAGGGAAAATAATACATTAAGATCAAGCAAGTATACTTCAGGATACTCCTCCTGAGTTTGACACAATTCCAAAGAGAACTAGCAATGTTACGACTCAGAAAGTTTATGCATAACAATTCCATGAACAAGCTTCTGAAACGTCGTCTTCGGCAATGATTTGGTGAAGAGGTCGGTAGATTGTCTTGTGAACAGATTTGCGTGACTTCGATCTTCTGATGCTCTTGTTGTTGATGTGAGAAGAATAATTTCAACGCAACGTGCTTGGTGTTGTCTCATTTGATGTAACCCTTCTTAAGTTGTTCGATGCATGCTGCATTGTCTTTATAGATCGTCGTCGAGACATCAACATTGGGGTAAAGATTGCAAGAGCTTTGAATATGGCCTATAACTGCTCTTAACCAAAAGCATTCTCGAGTTGCTTCATGTAAGGCGAGAGTTTCAGCATGGTTAGACGAAGTAGCAACTAAGGTTCGTTTAATTAACCACCAAGAGATTGCGGTGCCTCCAATGGTAAAGACATAACCCGTTTAAGAACGTGCCTTATGTGGATCAGATAAGTATCCTACATCGGCATAACCAACAAGGCGAGAATCGACTTAAGAAGCATAGGGTACGACATCACTCGAGGATCCGTAAGGATAGAACAAGCCCAAATCTGTAGTACCCTTAAGGTAGCTGAAGATGTCTTTAACGCCAGTCTAGTGTCTGCGTGTTGGTGCATTACTATATCTTGCTAAAAGATTAACAGCGAATGAGATGTCGGGTCTAGTGCATTGAGCTAAGTACAATAAAGCGCTTATCGTACTTAGATAAGGAACTTCAGTCTCCAAAATCTCTTCATCATCCTCATTCGGATGGAAGGGATCTTGTTTTACATCTAACGATCGAACGACCATAGAAGTACTCGAAGGCTTCACTTTATCCTCATTAAAACGGCGCAACACCTTTTGGGTGTAATTCGATTGATGTACTAAGATTCCATCTTAACGATGCTTTATCTCAAGACCGCTATAGTATCGAGTCTTTTTATCTCAAGACCGCTATAGTATCGAGTCTTTCCTAGATCTTTCATCTCAAATTCCAACTTCAGGTGCGCGACAGTTCTCACAGGCTCTTCAGGAATTTCGATGAGATTCATGTCATTGACATATACTGCAACTATCACAAAATCGGAATGTGACTTCTTAATAAACACACAAGGGCATAGTTCATTGTTCACATATCCCTAACTAGTCAAATACTCACTCAGACGGTTATACCACATTCTTCCGGTTTGCTTCAAACCGTAGAGTAAACGCCTCAGCCGAATTGAGAGTGTGTTTCAGGGTTTGGAAATATTTGATCCAGTCAATGTAAGTCATTCGGGAACTTTCATATAAATTTCCATATCAAGATCCCCATAAAGATATGCAGTTACTATGTCCATCAACTACATACTCAGTTTTTTGGAAACTACCAAACTGGTAAGGTAGCGAAAAACAATCACATCCATAACGGGTGAATAAGTTTCGTTATAGTCAATCCCGGGGCATTATGAGAAGCCTTGTGCAACAAGACGAGCTTTGTAAAGCACAATTTTGTTATTCTCATTATGCTTCCGAACAAAAACTTACTTGTAGCCAACGGGATTCACATGTGGATGAGTATGAGCTAGAGGTCCAAACACCTTACATTTCGCAAGCGAATCAATTTCAACTTGGATTGCTTGTTTCCAGTTTGACCAATCAATTTTATGTCGAAATTCATCAACAGAATAAGGTTCAATGTCATCGCTCAACATGATCTCAGTAGCTACTGCATATGCTAATGCATCGTCGACGATCATCTCATTTCTACACCACACATCATCTAAGCTAGCATAATAAACTGAAATCTCATGATTCTCAGGAAGAGGATTCGTCTCTTCAACGACGCTTCCGTAATCTAGAATTTCCTCATGAGTTGGATAGAATGAGTAAGCGGCAGTCGGATTAACAGTTGGCTCTTCAAGGCCTTGTGTGGTGGGTTTCGTCTTCTGGGGGTATGAGTGCTTTAAACCAAGAGGTTTGCCTCACTTATGTGTAGGGGCAGATGATTGGCTAGCCACTAATGTACATGGATCACCAAAGTTGGCCTCCCGAGCCTCCAGGAGGGAAGTCCATCATAAATTTGGTACATTCATCTTTGCAGGCGCATTTGCAGTTGGAATATGTGATCTTGTCACTCACACTAGATTGGTGAAAGCATTTAGCATGCTCTGAGCTATGCTATGGAGATCTAATATGCTCTGCACTTCAGTTTCAGATTAAGCGGTACGGGGATCTAAATGAGACAAAGTGGGAGCCATCCACGATAATTCGCATCATTCTTCAGGAACGTTGATGTTCTTATCTCCCTCTAATGACGGGAAGACTGTCTCATAGAAGTGACAATCCATGAAATGAGCGGTAAATAGATCATCTGTTAAAGGTTTTAAGTAACGAATAATCGAACGAGAATCATATCCGACATAGATTCTCATCCTTCACTAAGGCCCCATATTTGTACTTAAGGGCGGCGAAATCAGCACATAGATCGCACAACAAAAAATGCACAAATGTGATATGTTAGGTTCGTATCTGGTAACCAACTGAATGGCGCTATATAGTTGTGTCATAACAGGCCTCAAACAGACTAACTTGGCTGTGTGCAATATTGCATGGCCCCAAACAGCTATTGGGAGCTTGGTATGTATGACCAACGATTGAGCAATCATTTGTAAACGCTTAATGAATGGCTTTGCCAGGCCGTTTTGGGTGTGAACATAAGGTAAATGATGTTCAACTTCAATCCCAACCGGCATGCAATAGTCATCAAAAGTTTTAGAGGTGAATTCTCCAGCATTATCCAATCAAATATATTTGATTGGATAATCAGGGTGGTGAGCCCTGAGCTGAAGGAATTATTTATGAAAACAAGTTCATTTGAGCAACATCTATGCATGCAATTAACAATTAAAGGCGGAATCATGCTTGTATGCACTCAAAAACAAAACTTTACCCATGAAATTCAAGGCCTAGTAGTTGTGGTGAACCAAGACTCAACTCAAATCTTAAAGAAAAGAGTTGCGAAACTTTTATACCTTTGAAGCACCTCTTTGCTTAGCAAAGGGTATTCACCCATCTGAGGGCTTACTTTCCTTACTTTCCTTGCTCCTTGGCTCCATGGTGTGGATGAAGGAACTTTGCTTCTTGGCTCCATGATTTGTTGGATATAGAGGAAGGAATGGATTCTCCAAGTTCCCAAAAAAGGGAACCTCTAAGTTTCCACACCAAGGAGAGCATTGAGGAAGAGATAAGTGACAGGAAGAAATGGATGCTAGTCCATTCTTCCTAGGGCCGGCCTCCTAAGAGAAGAGAGCTTTTTTGTGTTTTTTCTCTTTTCTCTCTAGAAAGCCCTTATGAGGGAATGAGTTATAATTTCCTTTCTATATCCACTTACATTGAGTGGCATAATTGAAATTAAAACCAATTCTCCCTTACAATCTTTTTGGGCAGCCATGTGGGTTCATTGGGCTTTCATGCCCTTTGTGTTTTCAAGTTGTCATACAACTTGAGTTATTGGACTTGACATTCAAAGCCCATTGGGCCTTGAGACCCAAAACTAACCCGAGGTCTAAAACGAACTTATTCTTTTGATTAATTAACATATTAATTAATCCTAGCCATAAATAACTAAACCATTTAATTATCCTTACTTATCTCCATTGTTTCTTCAATCTCTACCTTACACGGTGTACGATCCATTAGGTTCCTTTTAGTGAGGCAGTGAGCAATTAGAACTCTTTAAATCGATTGTGAATTAAAACTTACTTTTCAATTCTCCCTTTTGTGATTATACACCATTAAGGCTTCCACAAACCATGAGTGACACCTAGCAGTATGACATGGCTACCCAAGCTAATCAGAAAAGGTGGAGAACCCATTCAGTTTGGGATTACAATGGAATACGGTCATTCTCTAATACAATACTCTTGACGACATTGTTTGATTTAATAGTTTATTCATGTCTGCTATCCAATGTGATTCTTTTACTTATATGATTACCTTGAATGTGATTTGGAACGAATTCCTAAATCTCATTCATACTCTAGCCAGAGATTCTTAATCATATCATAGAGTATTCTCCTTCAAACAGTTTGAAGGTTAGAGATCCCTTGTTGTGCATTCACTTGCCTCCATGGCTAAATGGCTTAACCCCAACTATGCCATGGACACCCTTTGACTGAGTGACTTTGACATAGTCAAAGATCAAAGACCTAAACATAAGACAACTATGATGCCTCGGGTCAAATGACTACTTTGCATTATCCCAACCATTAGTTTTCATGTGACATGAGTATGAGAACTCCTTGTTGATCGCGTTGAATGAACTTATTCTCTATTGAGCACCTACATGCTTGTCTTGGTGTCAGTCACACCAATGACTCGAGACCACTCACTTTCTTTAAGAGAAGACATAACACATACTGATCTTAATGGACTGTCAATGCCCAAGTGGCAATTCTATGATCAGGAATGTTTAGGATATGTATACGAAAGAGGATGGTCTCATGAATCTAACTTATTTAGATCACATTCTCCCGATTACATATTCCTTGGACTTATCGTTTAAGCATATAACATTTATACGAGATGGCTTCAAACAATAAACTTTGCCTTTTATATTAAACTAGATTAGTTTAACATGTGAAATGTCCGTAAAGTATCATCATATGATTGGCTTTAGGGCACATTTCCAACATGAGCTTAATAGCCTGAGCCAACAGTTTGGAGAATGCAGCATTCATCGTGGACAATAAGCACACGTGTAACCAACGTGTGGAAGCGTCAACCAAAACCATAACATATCTAAATGGTCAGCAGGGAGGGTGAATCGGTCCACAAATGTCCCCTGAATCCATTGTAGAAAAATAGGAGGATTCGAGTGAATCTTGTCATAAGAAGGCTTAATAATAATCTTTCCCATTGAACATGTTTGACATGCGATTCCTTGAATTGAACCTAAACTTAGGCTTAGTGGATGCCCATGTGATGATTTGAGGATATCGCTATTCATCCAGGATGTCCAAAACGGTCATGCCATAATTTCGTGCGCATTCGCAGAGGTAAGGCTGGCTACATAGTGGCATTCTACGGAGCGTATGGTCGTAGTATACAGACCACTCGGGATACGCTCCATCTTCTCTAGAATACGCTTCTGGCCATATTCGTAGGAAGTTATGCACAAAAATTCAACTCCGTTTTCTACATGGGTTTTAGCATGGTAATTGTTATCTCTAATGTCCTTGAAACTCAACAACGTTCTTTCGGAACATGGAGAATAGAGTACCTTATCAATGGTTAGAATTGTACCATTGGACAACATTATATGTGCCTTATTGTATCCTTCGATCAGGTTGGATAGTTCTGAGAGGGTTGTTAGAGGTGCATTCTTAGGTATAAAGTTAGTGAAATAAATGTGTTCATGTAAAACGATGTATGTGGTTGTACTACTGTCAAACAACTAACTTCCCCACTAGTCATACCTAGAATGAAAATTTAATTTGAATCGGTCACATGCATAAAAGTTCGTAAAAACAAGTATCCATTCAAAATAATTTTAAGTATTCAAGGATGGTAATTAAAAAACCTAATATCCAAAAACAAATTACCAACAAATGATCCAAACATAAAGGAAAATCGTTTAAAAATTAACCAAAAATAAGGAGTGTTCGGCCACTACTGTGGAATTCGGCCCCAATGTCTTATTTCAACTAAAAAAATAGTTTATGTCTAAGATTCTAATCTTCCATAGGTGTGGTATCCTCTTAAAAGTCTGAAACCTCCATTTTGGTACTCTCTGGTTCATTCATTTGCATAAAGTTTGATTTAAACTTCTGACGACGAGAATGATATTCAACTACAACCTTCTGGGAAGCTCAGTAAACAATGGACCAATGGTCCATATCTATGGTTTCAGGTGCTTTGCCTTTATTCTTGAAGTTTGGGGCCTTGGGAAAGAGGTTTGGGTGCTTCTGGGCTTTGTTTCCTCCCTTAGATGGGCATTGGCTCTGTTGACCTTGACAGGGTGGATTCTGGCCGCCCTTACCACGCCTCTTTTGGCGTTTTGGGCGTTGGTTCTTGCAATAGTGTGCTTCAGGCACAACAGACACCCAGTAGGTCAAGCTTGATGATTCTTCATCAATAGCTAATTCTGCTTTTCAGCAAAATGTAAAATAGAGATTAAATCCTAGAACTTCTGAGCTTTATATTGTTGCTACATGACAATATTAGTAGCAAAGAAGGTCGAACAGGTATTCTCCAATAGATCATTTTCAGTTAAAGTTTCGTTACAAAACTTGAGAAGTGATCGAATTCGACAAACTTTATAATTATATTCATTCACAGACTTAAAGTCTTAGAAGCGTAAATGTTGCCAGTCATGTCCTGCTTCAGACAAGAAGATGTCATTTTGGTTATCAAAATGATCAGCCAAAATGACCCATAGTTCTCGTGGATCATTTTCAGCAAGGTACTCGGTTTGCACGGCGTCATGGATATGTCTTCGGATGAAGATCATAGTAGTTGCTTTCTCAACTTCGCCAATTGGGCTGTCCATCTCATCTTCAATGGCGATACGTAAGTTCTTTGCAGTGAGGTGGAGCTTCACATCTTGGACCCACTTGAGGTAGTTCCTTCCAGAGACCTCTAAAGCGATGAAGTCGAGTTTGTTCAAATTTGACATGTTCCTATCACAAAATAAATTGACAAGATGTGGTTAGTGTAATGGAGAAAAATCAATCCATTGACATAGGAGTAGAATATTCAGGTTCTAATAGACATGTATTGGTTTAAATTTGCATAAAAAACTTCAGGTTTTCATGGGTGATGTTTTTAAGGAAAAGTTCAGGTTTTCAAACAAGGCATGTTTTTAAAAAACATCAGGTTTTGAAATAATTATGAACTTTAGGTTCATATGTTCCTGCAGGTAAACTCATATATGCACAGAAATATGCAACAAGAAAATATGCAAATAGAACTTCAGGTCTATAATTATAATTGAATTAATTATTTGGACTTTGGGCCAAATTTAAAGTGTGGGTGAAAAAATATAAAACCCAAATTGTCTAAAAATATTAAACAATCGAAGCTCAATGCCCAAAAATATAGGCCAAAGCCCACGGGTGGGCTGAGCAAATCTCTGCAGTGAGGTCCAGGCCCAAATTAGGCTGGATTTAGGTGGGCTGTAGGCCCAATAGTGAGAGAAAAAAAAGAAGAAACAGGCCGAAACCAAAATAAGAGCCCATGAAAGAATATGATCCGGTGCGGGGCGGACAATGAACCCAAGGAAGGACGCGATCCAATGCGTCACAATGTATGAGACACCATAGCCCTCGGGCTGGTGCCATGCTTAGGCTGGTTTGAATTTATGGGCTGCAACCTGGGAGCCCAGATTGGTATATCTCTCCAATAGGCTTCAAAAGGAACACCAAAGCCCAAAGGGTTAGTATGTAAACCAAGCCAAGCCCACATGGGCCCGGGTAAGAACTAAAACATCCCAGCGTTTGCTGGGCAAGGTCGCCAGAGCGCCCCCACTACTGATGGCCATGTTCTGGGTAAATATTGGTCGGAGGAAGCACAGGTTCGATTTGGAACCCTATATTGAACGGAGAAAATTCGATTTCTCGACATTTGGGTGTGAAAACCATGGGGATTTCGAATAGAAATCCTAATGAAATTCAACGAGAATTTCAATGATCATCGTCGGAGATGATGAATTTGTCCCAAAAATCCCAACTTCAGGTCGTAGTTTTTTATGGATGTCAGCGTTGGTGCCGTTACTCGGTTGCGAGTGAGTGAAGGCTTTTGGGGACGACGCCATGAACGATGTCATGTTGGTTTTCATGGAAAGAGAGAACTGCTGGCTCTTGGCTAGTGGCTCGGCTCGGCTTGGCTTCGCCACATAGGCTGCTGGCCTGGGCGAGTCGAAGTCATGTGTTCGAAGAACCCTAGCGATATCGATTTCAATTTTGTTTCTTTTTTTTTTCAATTCAATACATATTCAATTCAAATCAAATATTTTAATGATGTACATATATTTGATGCAATTCATGGAAAATATCAAATTCAACAATTATGAATATAATGCATACACAATTTATATAGAATCTATAATTAGAAAAACGTAAAGTTGGGTCATGTATTATGGTGAATGTTCATGCTATCAAGGCTACAAAAATATCGAGATAAAAATCATTGTTTTGGAAGAACCTGATTGCGTGATGATATGGATGAACTTGTTTAATGCAGAAAAAGCTTCCTCGTTAAATTCCTAAGTGCAGTGGTAGGAGTACGTTGATGACGTGTTGTAGCTTATTTTATCTAACAGGGGGAAATGGTCCAATGGCAAGGAGAGATTTTGAGAGAGAGATGTGTTTGTAGAATTATAGGGGAATGTGTGTTATTATTCCTTTCTACGTAGTGCCTTTATTTATAGTAATAAGGGAAAGAAGAAATCCTTCATCCCCAAGGAATACAAGTTCATATAGGAAAGAATAACTAGAATCAAATCTAATATGGGATTTACCACAATCACACATAAAGTAGGAAAGTTTACAACAAAAACATTAGATCATTTCCTTTTTCTCAATGCCTAATGACATATTGGGTGTTTGATGTCTCACCTCTTTCGAATAAATTATGCACTTTCATTGTAATTTGTATTTTCTTCACATTGTCCGCTAGTCATGCTTATTATATATATATATATATATAAATCCATGTGTGTGTGTGTTTTGACTTAAAATGACAGTTTAGGCCGAGTAGGGTTGACCTGGGAATTACGAAACTCGGCCCAATGGACATCCTTTAAGCCAATGGGCTTTTAGCACACAAAGAAGGTTTGGTCGAGTCTTGCACGAGTTGAAATTTCCAAGAGATTAAGCCTTAGATAAATATGAATTATCCCAAGGATTAGATTAGGGCTAGGCATTTAACAAATAAATAAACCGACTAAACCGCCCAAACCTTATTAGCACCTTTGTTTGGTTTGGTTTGGTTCTTTTTTTTTTTTTTTTTTTTTAATTTTCGGTGGTTAAACTGAACCGCACCGACCTTAATCGGTTTGATAATCGGTTCCCAAAATTCTAAGGGTACGGTTAACTGAACGACCAGCATATATTTAATTATTTTTATCCATAATTAGTATATGTAATAATATAAATGGTTAGTTATTTATGAGTTACCGTGTTTTCACCACATGAAAACAAAACTTGTTACTTTTAAGAGTCTTTGGAGAAGAACAGAGGGACCATTTGGAGAAGGCCGCAACTGCTGCTTTGGTGTTTTCCTTGGGCTGCTTCATTTGTACTTTTCTTTGAGCAATCAATCATATTAGTGATACGTTATGTAGCTTTTGGGAGATAAATTTGTTATGTATTTTCCACTTCTGACAAATCGAGAACCGATCGAAACTAACCTGTCACTGTCAGTTAACCGACTTGATCAGTTTTAGACACAACTTAATCAGTTTCGGTTTGAAAATTTGGCCCAACTGACTAGGTCGGTTTGGTTTCAATTTTGGCCTAAAACCAATCCAAACCAACCCACGCCCACCCCTAGATCATATTGCCTACATAATTGGACAAATGTGAACGATTTTCACAATGAAATCAATTTTAGAATCCACGTTGAAGTAAAAAGGCCAAGGTTGGTTGGAGATGAGGTTTTGGCTACTAAAAGATAAAGGGAATATTCAAGGAGATGCTGAGGAGTAGGTACAAACCCATTAGAACTCTGCCTCGACATGATTGTTTATCTTAGGGTCTTTATCTATTCATTTATAAATAGAGAAGGTTCAGCAATAGAAGAGGGGGACCCCTTCAACTCAACAAACAACTCAAAACGCTTTACATGAAAACCCTTGCTCTAGGCGAAACCCTTCTCAAACCCTTAAGAAAAACACTAACTATCCTAATCTTCCCGTCAACACATCTCCAAGTTGGACAAGTGAACAACACTATGTTGATGACTGGCGACATCTTCAGTTTTAACTAACAGCACTAGAGCTGTAGAACCAAATTCAAGAGCACCTTTAGTTTGGATCAATGAAGAACACGACAACTGGTTGGTTGGTTTATCTATCTAAGTCTTGGCAGACAAAGAATTCTATATTCTTTAGTCTTAAGATGTCATCTTATCAGCTTCAACGAAGTGAAGTGTTCCCAACTCACTCCATATTCAACACAAAGAAAGTCGAACCAATTATTGAACTTTGCAGTGATTTAGTATAACCTTGTATTCAGGCTCTAGGACCTAAGGCTAAGACATGTTCCTTCCTTGGCCGTAATCTCTTCAATGCAAAAGTTAGTAGTGTATTCGACACCACCACCACCACCACCTCCATTCTACTCACCCGACCGAGCTCAGTTGTGAGATGGCATGCCCGCATTCAAAAGAATAATGTAGTTAGCTCATAGTTACTCAGTATGTGTGCCACGTTTAGGTTTTCTAATTTTTAGTGTCAACATTTTTCCACGCCCAGTGGGTCCAGTGCTAGAATAACCACGTGGGATTTTATTTAAAGTATACAAACTAATTCTACTAAAAAGTATACAAAATTGATTTTATATAGATTTGAAACTGATTCCGCAAAAATGTTCGATGAAGGGTTAGATTGACGGTATGCATGTAGTTTTGTTGAAAGTATACAAACTGATTATACTAAAAAGTATACAAAACTGATTCTACATATATTTGAATTGATTATGCAAAAGTGGTCGATAAGGGGTTGGATTGAAGACATGTATGTATTTTTTTTTAAAGTATACAAAACTTATTCTACATATATTTAAGATTGATTATGCAAAAATGATCCATGAGGGGTAGGGTTGATGCCATACATGTAGTTTGTTGAAACTATACAAACTGATTCTACTAAAAGGTATATAAAACTGATTCTACATATATTTGAAACTGATTCTACAAAATGGTCAATAAGGGGTTGAGCTGATGGCATGTATGTAGTTTTGTTCAAAGTATACAAACTGATTCTATTAAAACTACACAAAGTGATTCTACTAAAAAGTATACAAAACTGATTCTCCATTTAAGCTGATTGCACATGTTACTTTCACTATAGTTGTGTGGGTTTTGCTCTGTTAATAAAAAACAATATTCAGGGTATGGCTAGTATTTAAAAAAATTGTTCCTATGTTTTTGGGTTGGGCTTTAGTTGTTTTTGTGTTTTTATCTCTTCTTGAAACGTTTAAAAACTAGTGGAATTTTTTTAAATATATTGTATAGTGGGAGCATTTTTGCTCACCACCATAAACTATGGTGTATGCTCACCATACACCTAATCAATTGACACGTGTCATTTAACTTAATCTTGGTTAATTTTTTTCAAAATTGAAAAACTAACATTTAATGTGAAAGTTAACTAGAGTTAAGTGAAATGACACATGTCTATTGATTAGATGTATGGTGAGCATACACCATAGTTTATGGTCACCCACAAAAATGTATTTACATTTTTTTGTGTCATTTTTTTAATGTTTTCTCATTTAGGTATTTTGTAAGGAAATAATTGGAGGGACTTAAACAAAATTAATAATATTAACATGTGTATATTAATGAAACCTTACATGGGAGCATTTTTGCTCACCACCATAAACTATGGTGTATGCTCACCATACACCTAATCAATTGACACGTGTCATTTAACTTAATCTTGGTTAATTTTTTTTCAAAATTGAAAAACTAACATTTAATGTGAAAGTTAACTAGAGTTAAGTGAAATGACACGTGTCTATTGATTAGATGTATGGTGAGCATACACCATAGTTTATGATGGTGAGCAAAAATGCTCCCATATTTTGATGCATACATTTGGATACATCAAATCATCTTAAATCTACTTTTGTTACAAGTATGTATTTACATTTTTTTTGTGTCATTTTTTTTAATGTTTTCTCATTTAGGTATTTTGTAAGGAAATAATTGGAGGGACTTAAACAAAATTAATAATATTAACATGTGTATATTAATGAAACCTTACATGTAGATACAACTAAACAATGGGAGCATTTTTGCTCACCACCATAAACTATGGTGTATGCTCACCATACATCTAATCAATAGACACGTGTCATTTCACTTAACTCTAGTTAACTTTCACATTAAATGTTAGTTTTTTCAATTTTGAAAAAAATTAACCAAGATTAAGTTAAATGACACGTGTCAATTGATTAGGTGTATGGTGAGCATACACCATAGTTTATGGTGGTGAGCAAAAATGCTCCCTCAAAATATATTGTAATAAATTAATGTATCTAAATATCTGAGAAGCATGTACTAAAAATATATTATATTAAATTAATGTACTAAAATGTATATACAAAAATATATGCAATGGTGCTAATCTTCCTAAATGTCTATACCAAAATAGATATATTAGAATATATTAAATTAATTAATATACATAAAAATAGAACACAAAGTATACCCAAAAATATTACATAAAAATAATTTACCTAATTTTCTACCTGCAAAATATACTACGGGAATAAAATGAAAATTACTATCATATGCAATTTGACACACCACGACTCGGAATGTCCACTAGGACTCCAAATCGAGCTGTGTTGGCCGACATCTGGAAGGTGACGAAGCCATGAAGTGTAGTGATGTGGAAAATGTGAATAAATTTAAACCTAAAAGTGCCTAAACATAAAAGTGCGCTGGTGAGTTGGAATGAACCCATTTCACATGTGATGACAGAGCATAAGTAAAGTACAGTATGTAGGATAAGGATTATACCCTCAAAGATAGCCACCTATACTATGATTTGCCAAGAATCCTCGTCGATACAAAAGTTCAGTAGCTAAGACCTGGAGGGGCGAAAAAAACAAAGGTGAGTGGGCTTGAAAATAAAGTTTTATTAAGACCTTTATGAAAATATTGTAACCCCTCCCTGTATCCAAAATATACTTACTACGCATAGTATAAAAACACTTACTGTAGCCTTCAAAATCTCAAGAATTCATTACGGCACAATATCTTGTAACAAAGGGCAGGATATCTAAAATCACAAATATTAACAGTAATATAAGTAAAATCAGGTGCTCAAACAATCTATGCTAGCACACAAGTCAGAGTCACCTAATGTAACATGTATGAGTGAACTAATGCTTATCAATCCATGCTAGCACACGAGTTGGAGTTGCCTAATGCAACCTGTACGTCAGGACTGGGTGTAATCATAATACACACTATAGTGCTACAATCACGTGAAGACTGGTGATATTCACAGTCAACTACAAGTCGGAGTTGCCTAATGCAACCTGTACGACAAGACTGGCACCTACTTAGATCCAAGGCGAGTGTGCAGTGCGGAGGTGAACATACACATGAAAGATTGGCCCTGGCCGTGGGAGAGCACTAACACGGGGGTGCATCAATGATGAGCAGACTACATAAATATAAGCATGCCATAACGATTCAATAATTTTAGTCAACATAATAAACTTACCTGCGCATCCAGTATGATTTAGCATATTTCATAAATTTCGTCATTTCGCTTATTCTTATAAACTTTAGTCTAATCCAGGCCTATGTAAGAAATTCTTTTTCAAATGCATAAATGGAAACTATCAATCATATATATATATATATAGGAAAATACCCAATCACCTGAGGTCTGTGCTACAACTCTCTAACATGAATATTGAGGCATCACGAACGATCGTCGTCTAGAACAATTATCAAATCACTTCTTAGAATTCTTATCGATAGAACACATAACTTACATAAAACACATCCCCAAAGACGTTCTATAATGATTTGTAACCTATTTACAAACTTAGAAAACCCATCCAGGAAGATCCATATGTCAAATTCTCAATCTGTCAGTTTCTAATATCCTTAAATATTACGTACTATAATATAATACGGTTTGGTGACGGTCCAATGGTCTGATCGTTGAATAATAAAATGGTCAAGTGGCATAGGAAAAACACTATAGCCGAAAAATCGCTTAACATATTGTCAATAAATCGACAAGATCAAAGATATCTCGAATTTCACAACACTTTGTGAGAATTTCAACCTTCCTCCACTAAACCCTTTTGGGAAGAGGAAAAGAATATCATCCATTAAGAGCACGTCTCCCACAAAACGTATCTACTCTAAACAAGTTTGAAGAATTTGGTTTCACTGCCGAGGTAGATGAGAAAGTTATGGATAAGACCACTATGAATTCGTCAAGCTATGAAAGAAAACTTGAGTTACAAAGGTTGGTCGGGTACACTATCAATTCGAAGTGTGGGTATTAACGGTTTTTAATCATCACTCGATGAAGTTGCTAAAATCTAGGTACGACCTTAAGGTTTGGCCTTTCGCCTTCGTGATTAGGTTAGAGGTTTCCTAGATAAGGTGTTTGGTTGGATAAATTCCTAATCGATAAACTTTAGTAACAAAGTTCTCTCAATGTAGTAGGACTTGTTCGAAAAGTCACAAGGGAAAACTGGTGTAGTATGAGAAAGTGGATCGATGGTCTACTTCACTTCACCATTTGGTGATATCCAAGGTAAAATTTTGAGAAATGATGCCAAAGATATACATTCTCGAAATGTACTATACTACTTCCTTTAACTACGACGCGAACTAAAAGGTCTTCACAGCTTTCTCTATATTTAAATCACTCTTACAGCGGAAATTAACTTGTGCTTCAATTGTAGTGTTTGCCAGGTGGCAGTGACCACAAGGATGAATGGTCAAAATGTTCTGGTTACCTAGATGGGTAAAACAGTTAATACAACTATGAGTTTAGGCTATCCTCCAATAGGGCTTGCTCTTAAGTGTCTACAATTTAGTTTATTCGGCTTAGGTAACCATTGTTAATCAGTCTATCAGCTGCACCGCTAATTAACGCATACATGATATTTGATATTATTCGTTACCCTGAAACTGTGAACCGACATTCTGGCATAAAGGTATCACTCCTAGATTCTAGCAAGTGTCCGGTATCAAAAATTACACCACCTGAATACTGGTTGATAGTTCCTGGATATCAAACAGTATCGTCAATTAGTAACGCCACCATAGGCTTACTACAGGCTAGAGCCCGCTCGAGTAGTTGGTCTCGGATAATTGGTAAGGAACTAGTCTTAGGAGGTGGTTTCGTTAATTCTAGGGAAAATACTTACTGCCTCTAGGATTTATACTAACTATAAGCATAACAACTCGTACACCTGTGCCTATGCTCGTCGAAATGACGAGTACAACACCATAAGAAATTCTGTAAGCTAGTATTGGTTGGAATGTCCTAAGGCCGGAAAAGAAATTTCTAATAACTTACTTCGGAACATATCTAAAGAGATTCGATCTTCCTCCTAAAGATCTAGAATTTTAACTAATGCGTTTGAGGAGATTCGTGCTATTGGGGACCAAAAATGGTTGTCCCCAAGATGTTCTTCCGTCGAATGCTACCACTTTAGCACCAAGTTGTCACGTAATGATGTTTCTAGAATCTTGATGAAGTAAACTTCGTAAGGATTCAAATGGATTGTATTCTAACGGGTACTATCAAGGAATCAAAACCATTTATGGTTTCCCAACTCAAAAAGGTTGGTAGAAATGATTAGATGGTAGTCGAATTGATCGGTAAGTCTCTGGTGGCACACAATTATCGATACATTAGCCCTGCTTTAAGGTCATCAACTTATCTCAACTTGGGATTTTTCCTTGATAAGGAGGTTCTTTGTTTAAGTCTAGAGGCGGTCACTAAAACGATTTTCTCAAATGTCAATAAGTCGCCTAATCTGTCCAAAACTTAGGAAAACCTAACATGTTTTCGTAATTGACGAGGTGGAAAAATTCAACATTTAGGCTCAAGAATCGAGAAAGCTTACATCACGCCGTGATGAATGCAATACTACCCAAACTTATGCTCTGATACCAAACTGACACACCCCGACCCGAAATGTCTACTAGGATTCTGAATTGAGCTGTGTTGGCCAACACCTGGAAGGTGACGAAGCCATAAAGTATAGTGATGACAGAGCATAAGTAAAGTACAATAGGTAGGATAAGGATTATACCCTCAAAGGTAGCCACCTATACTGATATTTACCAAGAATCCTCGTCAATACAAAATTTCAATAGCTAAGACCTAGAAGGGCAAAAAAAAACAAGGGTGAGTGGGCTTGAAAATAAAGTTTTATAAAGACCTTTCTGAAAACATTGTAACCCCTCGCCGTAAAACAAGTATAATTTCCAAAATATACTTACTACGCATAGTATAAAAATACTTACCGAAGCCTACAAAATCTCAAGAATTCATTACGGCACAATATCTCGTAACTAAAGGCAGCATATCCAAAATCACAAAATCTTAACAGTAATATAAGTAAAATTAGGTGCTCAAACAATTTATGCTAGCACACAAGTTGGAGTCGCCTAATGCGACTTGTACTATTGAACTGATGCTCATCAATCTATGCTACCACACGAGTTGGAGTTGCCTAATGCAACCTGTACGACAAGATTGGGTGTAATCATAATATACGCTTTAATAACTGGCGCTATTCGTGGTCACCTACGAGTCGGAGTTGCCTAATACAACCTGTACGACAAAACTAGCACCTACTTGGATCCAACGTGAACGTGCGGTGCGGAGGTGAATATACACATGAAAGACTGGCCTTAGCCCTAGGCGAGCACTAACATCGAGGTGTAGCAATGATGAGCTGACTACATAAATATCAGCATGCCATAACGATTCAATAATTTTAGTCAACATAATAAACTTACTTGCGCATCCTGTAGGATTTAGCATATTTCATAAATTTTGTCATTTAGCTAATTCTTATAAAATTTAGTCTAATCCAGGCGTATGTAAGAAATTCTTTTTCAAATACATAAATGGAAACTATCAATTATATATATATATATACACACACACTATAAAAAAGAAAAGGTCCATTCACCTGAATTCTGCACTACAACTCCATAGCATGAATATTGAGGCATCACGAACGATCGTCGCCTAGATCAATTATCAAATCACGTTTCAGAATTTTTATCGATAGAACACGTAACTTACATAAAACACATCCCCATGGACGTTCTAGAATGATTTGTAACCCATTGACCAAAAGTCAACCTTCGGTCAAAGGTCGACGGTAGGGTCCACAACCCTATGTAACTCAATCCGGAAGATTCGCACCTTGGATTTCTGATCCATAACTTTCCAAGAATTTCAATAAGCTTCTAGAACAACATCCTAAAGTTAAGGAATGATCCAACAGTCGGATCTCCGCCAATTGCCAAAATTAAGTGACAGCCGACTTTTAGGCTTACAAACTTAGAAAACTCATCCGGGAAGATCCGTATGTCAGATTCTTGATCCATCAGTTCCCAATATCCTTAAATATTACGTGCTATAATGTATTAAAGTTTGGTGACGATCCAATGGTCGGATCATCGAATCATAAAATGGTCAAGTGGCATAGTATTCCATTTTAGGTTCAAACTATTGAACTATAACAAATGGTGATCAAATTGAAATCAGAACATCGAATTTAACTTAAAAAGGTAGTGTTGGCCCACTGGCCACTAGTAGCCGCACATTGCGGTCGACCACCCCAACTCACCGAAAAATTGAACAACTCCAAAAATTCCCATATTTTACAGGAATGAAGATCTTAATGAGTAAAGCAAGTTTTATACTTGTGGCCAAGTCCAATTTGGTTGAAAAAAAGCCTCAAATCGCCACGAACCCGCCAGAAACCCTAAAAAAAGGTGGTTGTCGTTTCGTCATCTTCGATGCTCCGACGGACCAACCAAGGCTTGGGACTTGTTCCTGGGTTCACAAGGAGTCGAACCATGGTGGTGGTCGACGATGGTGACTTCAGAAACAGTGGATCGCCACAATGGGTGCCCTCGAACTCATTAGAGAAGACGACATGAGTTCGTTGTGAAATCTCCACTAACCGCCGTCAAGCTTGTGTGGAATTTAAAGAAGGAAGGTCGTTGGGTCGAATAGTGGTGGTGGGAGATTCCAACTCACCGGAAAACTGACGAAAATGGCGATGGAAGAAGCGACCAGAAACCAGGTCAAAACCGGCTCAAGGGGATCCGACCCTGGTTGGCTACTCTCCATCTTCTCTCATTTCCATCCTTGTTCTCTCCTCCCATTGGTCATCTCCTCACCTCCTACTTCTGGTTGGTCCATCCTCCTCTTTTCTCTCCCTATTCTCCTTTCCTGATTGGGCAATTCCTTCCCCCATCTCATTTTTCTTCCTCCTCTCATCCGTCTCTTTCTCCCTTCCTCTTCTCTCGACTAATTTTAAAATAGTAATATAATAACAAAATAAATGTTAAAATAATAATATAATAATTATGAGAAATGTATACAATAATAATTAGTAATTTTTACAAAAGTACTTTTCGGATTTGTAGTTCCGTAAAACCTCCATCGTAACCCTGGCTAGTACTTCGAGAATACGTTAAAGTGATAGCCCATACACATCACGAATGATCGTCAACGAAAGTCAACGATCTCGCCTCTAGTGGTATTTTTGTAAATTCACTCTTTTGAAATTTATAAAATTGTAAAAGGGTAGTCACACAATTAATATATTAAAATCAGGAAGAAAAACAAGAAATCAAACATCAAAATATAATTAATAAATAAGGTAATCATATGTACAAGGGACTAAAATATACTTCAATCTTACACAAGTTTATAGTCTCGAAGGTAGTTCTTCAAGCATTATAATGACATTTTCTAATATTTAATATTGTGTGGTTATGTAAATTATAAGTAGAGATTATGAGTAATGCTAGATAGACCTAATTTTTTAAACCAAATTTGCAAACTAAATGATGTGGTTGTAGATGATTGGATTATTAATTAAGTGTCAAGTAACATACTTATTTCTTATTGGTGACATATCATATAAGATAATCTTTCTTATTAGATTTTGTACTACTTAAAGATTAAGTTATTACCTCGCTACTATAATTGTGATTAGAGACATTGGACATGATGAGTATCATACACACAAAATTCCTCAAACTTTTCTCTCATTCTATGCCGCACCTCCCTTCTTCTCTCTAAATTTTAGTCTATAGAAAGTGTTTTACTTTTTATTTTATTTTTAACACTTAGATTAAATAATTCAAACGAAAATCTAAGTGACGGTCATAATTAAATTACGTGAAGATTTGTGTGCACCGAAAATCTAAGTGAAACTGCTGTGCTGCATGCTCTTAGGACCTAAGGTATAAACTTCCCACGTGGATCCACACCCTTGAAATCTTGTCATGGTGATCTCAAGGAAGATTCAACGGACCATACTCTATTAGCAAAGCACGAAACGCACAACTTGCAACTAGGCTTGACAATTCCTGACATGACTTGATAACCCGACACGACACGACAAGAAATTAACAAGTGTTCGGGTCGCCACGATAACAAATCGGGTAACCCGATAAGCACCTATTAAGATAACGGGTTGGTTTGGATATACACGTGAGTAACACGATACACGATAAGCAAAATATTAATTTTATAATTTTATAACCCTTAAAAAAATACTATAATAATTATATATATATATATATATTAATTTAACAATTTTATACCCCTAAAAACTATAATTATATATATATATATTAAATTAAATATTAAAAATTGGTGACCATTGGATTGGCTTAAATATACATACCCTTCAAATTCTTAAGTGTTATACGTACAAAATAAATAAATTTAAATCTACTTAATAAATAAATAAATATATATATATATATATGCCATTGAACTTGATGGGATACAAATTCTACGAAACTAATTTCAACAATCCAACCGTCAAACTTGTTTGTATATGCTTCGAGATCGCATCAGCAAAAAATGACAAAAAATAAACATTCAGAGATCAAGTTACGGGACAAAACTTTTCGACGGTTATCAACGAAAAATCACGATTTAACGGTTATTTTAACTCCGATTTTGATGATTTTTTACAGCTACACTCCTTGACCCTATACGAATACAATGAATAAACTCGATACCACAAAATCTTATGTTATACTTCATGAAAGTATGAATAAACTTTTAAGTGTTAGTGAATCTATTGTTTTGATGGGATACGCATTCTATGAAACTAGTTTGAACGATCCAACCATCAAACTTTTTTGTATATGATTCGAGATCGCATGCGCCAAAAATTGCAAAAAACAAATATTCAGAGTTCAAGTAACGGGATAAAACTTTTCAACGGTTATAAACGAAAAATCACGATTTAACGGTTATTTTAACTCTGATTTTGATGATTTTTTATAGCTACACTCCTTGACCCTATATGAATACAATGAATGAATTCAATCTTCAATTTAAAATATTTACACTAGTGGATACCACAAAATCTTATGTTATACTTAATGAAAGTATAAATAAACTCCAATTGTTAGTGAATCTATCGTTTTTATGGGATACGCATTCTACGAAACTAATTTCGACGATCCAACCATCAAACTTGTTTATATATGCTTCAAGATCGTATACACCAAAAATCGCAAAAAAAAAAAACATTCAGAGATCAAGTAACAGGACAAAACTTTTAGACGATTATCAACGAAAGAACACGATTTAACGATTATTTTAACTCCGATTTTGAAGATTTTTTACAGTTACAATCCTTGACTCTATACGAATACAATGAATGAACTCGATCTTCAATTTAAAATATTTACACTAGTGGTCTTATGTTATACTTAATGAAAGTATGAATAAACTCTTAAGTGTTAGTGAATCTATCGTTTTGATGGGATATGCATTCTACGAAATTAATTTCAACGATCCAACTGTCAAACTTGTTTGTATATGCTTCAAGATTGCATACGCCAAAAATCACAACAAAAAAAAAACATTCAGAGATTAAGTAACGAGGCAAATTTTTTTGACGTTTATCAACGAAAAATCACGATTTAACGGTTATTTTAACTTCGATTTTGATGATTTTTTACAGCTACACTCCTTGACCCTATGTGAATACAATGAATAAATTCGATCTTTAGTTTAAAATATTTATACTAGTGGATACCACAAAATCTTATGTTATGATGATCGATGAAAATTGATGATTTTTTAAAAGGAATAACATGCAAGCTTTGAGTTCCTTTGACAAGGTTTAAACTTTTGAGAAATGCTTCACAACCTTGAAAACAAAAACTCTTTCATTTTGCATATCCTTGCACGTTTAA
The DNA here is from genome assembly GCF_916048215.2 of Malus sylvestris. Lineage (NCBI taxonomy): Eukaryota > Viridiplantae > Streptophyta > Magnoliopsida > Rosales > Rosaceae > Malus > Malus sylvestris. Next base: position 24,880,316 of record NC_062262.1, read on the forward strand.
TATTTTGTAATAGACTAGTAGTGTATGAATGTTTGTTTATTAGGCTCTTATTTTCGAGTGTAGATGTAGTACTTAAAAGACAAATGTGTTTTAATGTTTTGAAGTAATATTTATGTGGCAATGTGTGGTATGTGCAAATTTAAGAAAAAATATATATATTTTTCTTAACGGGTCATAACGGGTCGGGTTTCTTTACCCGTTGGGTCATTGGTAAAGTGACCTGACTTATTAAGGACCCGTTAAGATAACGGGTGTAACATGACACGACCCGTTAAGATAACAGGTGTTACATGAAAACGACACGAACACAACAGACACGATCCGTTTGCCAGGCCTACTTGCAACTCAGTTTTTCAAGAGTTGCGGTTTGCGCACATGTCTAGGTTGGAATTTTAGCACATTTGTTTTCGAATAACGAATAATACTTTTTTAATTATTCATTTTTCAATACTTTTTATGTTTATGAGATAAAATTATTAAATATAAAGAAAGAGAGGATTAGAAAAGTTAAGCACTTGTTAGCATTGTTTTTAAAATGACTTAAAGTGTTTTTATAGAAAACTTTTGTGGTTATAAAAAACACTTGAAGCACTTTGCATTTATAAATATAAATAACGAGAGGTAAGTGTATTTTAAAGATTTATTTATATTTTATTAAGAAATGTTTAAAGATTTATTTATATTTTTATTAAAATATAATTTTTTTATCAAAAGTAATTTCAGTTATTTTAAAACTATATCCAAACTAACCTGATATGAGAATGCATGGCCGAATCATTGCTTATATTTATGGGGTTTGGAATAGTTTCAAACTTTGAAAACAGTTATGAACAGATTCGAAAATCGTGGAAAATTTGTTGCCTATTTTTTTGTGATTATAGAATATCCACCTGTGAACTTTTTAAAATCTATTCACAAAAAGTTTAAACAATCAAGTGCGCACAATTTCTAGATTATGATAAATAATAATTTTAATTAAAGTTATCCTTTTTTATTTGAACTCTCAAAGTGTACGCTTTAAAGCATCATTTCTGTCAGTACATATATGATTTTGAAATTAGACATTATTTATATTTTTGGATAAGTTCAGTGACAAAATAGGTATACGAGAAAGTAGTACTAAATATAGACTCGTTTGATTTTTGTGCTCCTTCTTCTTCTGAGCCTCTGACTAGTTTTTGATGCAGTTGGACTGAATGAATTGGTGAGTATTTTGCGTCCACGTTATTTATTCACTCTGTTGATTCCGTTCTTGCAGAAAAAAAAATATTCTAAGCTTTGAAGTTTTTGGGTTTTCACAAAGATTTTATAGTACAAATAATGTTTTTGTTGTTTTGATAAAGACTAATGTGTGTTTTGCTTATCGGTTCATCGAATAAATCAACTTTTTTTTTAAAATCCCCTTTTAATTATCATGATAACTTCTAGTTTTGTTTTCGATTATTTTTAACTGGGTTTTTGAGTTGGAAAAGAATTCAACTTCTGAGACTTTTTATGTTTAAAAGTTGCACCATGTCATTTTACTGTCAAGAATATTGTTGGTTGGCGTAATGTAATTTTTTCCAAAAAGGGAAATGATTTTTGGTTCCAATAGATTCTGTGCTTGAAGACACACTATTTATGCTGTGCAAGTGCAATCTTTTCTGAAAGGTAAGTTGAATTTTTCCAAATATTCTCTTAGTTTATGGTTTTGGTTGTTCCCTGGGATTAAATATGGAAATTACAATATTTAAGCATGTTATTTTTATTTATATCATATTTATGCAGATTTGGAGAAATGTCCATTTCTGGCTCTGCTCTGTTCTCATAATCTTTACAGCTTTTCTATTGTTGTATTGGATTATATTTATTTTAATTTATTATATTTTCCTTTTATGGATGCAAAGAAAAAGGAGGAAAAATCTTCTGACAGAAGAGAAAGAAACCTCAAAATCTTTGGTTCACTGAATCTTTGACCTAGTGCTGTTAGATTTTTAGTATTTCTTCACAAATATTAGGGTTTAGATTCTGTATTTTAGTCGTATTTCTGTCCGTACGGCACTGGTAGATTGAGAGCATTTATTTTCTTTTATTCGCTCCATTGAAGGGTAATGTTCTATATATCACATGTTTTCTCTTGGTTTATGTTTTTATTTTCTTGGTTATGAATTTCCCGTGTTTTTGGGCATTTTTTCTGAGAGTTGAACTTTGCAATATGTATATTCTTTGGCAGTGAATAGATTGATGATGGATTTTTCTGTGTCCACAACCGCTGTTTACAATAGAATCCAGAAACTAGAACCCGAAAATGCTACGAAGATTATTGGCTTTCTTCTTTTACAAGACCATGGCGAGCAGGACATGGCTCGGTTGGCTATGGCTCCGGAACACTTGATTCACCAAGTGATACTGACAGCCAAGGCTGAACTTCAGCAGTTGGCTACCAAATCAGTGTCATCCCCACTTTCACCTTCCTTTAACCGGACAACAGGTGCTTTCGCACCTTATTCGCCTATTTCGTCAAGGCATTTCTCATCTCCGGCAGCCTTTCAAGTCCCAACTTCATTTTGGGATCGGCAACTAATTGATAGGCACAGCCCGGATTTTATGCCATTGGGTTACCCTGACTCTATTACTGTGCTGCAAAACCAGGCTCAGTTTTTTAGTTTGGAGGATCAAATGGAATCAGTTAATTCTGAGATTTCAGGATTCTCTAACGATTACTTTTACAGGGATGCTGAAATGTGCAGCTTGAGTGCTAGAAATGGTAGAAGGATTTCAAACCTCGGTGATTTTCAAGTTAAGATATGTCACTATTTCAATAAGGGCTTTTGTAAGCATGGAAGTAGCTGTAGGTATTACCATGGACAATTGATTTCTGATAGCTTCTATGGAAATGATGGCCTAAATGATGATCATGTTTTGTCACCGGGGTCTCGTGAGAAGTTGGAGTGGGAAATCACCGAGCTTCTTCGATCAAGAAGAGGGATTCCTATTTCAATTGCTTCTCTGCCAATGATGTATTATGAGAGATATGGAAAATCTCTTCAGGCAGAAGGCTACCTAACTGAAAGCCAGAGACATGGCAAGGCTGGTTACAGTTTGACAAAGCTTCTCGCTCGACTTGGAAACAGTATTCGGCTGATTGACAGGTGCAAAATTTGGCCCCTTTTCAGTGTTTTGTGATTGATTGACTGATAGTCTTTCAGATATCGGTACATAACCAGTGCCTTTGTGTTACTTACAGGCCTCATGGGCAGCATGCTGTAATTTTGTCGGAAGACTCTGCAAAATACATGGAAAATCGGAATGAGAAAGGTGATCCTGGTCCTATTGTTAGCGGTTCGCGACAAATTTATCTGACGTTTCCATCCGAGAGCACTTTCAGTGAAGATGAAGTCTCAAACTACTTCAAGTTAGTCTAATTTTCTGATTGCTCTTTGAAACAAGGATTTCACGCTTCTTTAGGTATATATTTTCAGGGTTTAATAGTTTTCTCATTTTGCTGGTTTTCTTTGCAGCACTTTTGGTCCTGTTGAAGATGTAAGAATTCCATGCCAACAGAAAAGGATGTTCGGGTTTGTAACCTTTGTCCATGCCGATACTGTGAAAACAATTTTGGTAAAGGGAAATCCGCATTATGTTTGTGGGGCTCGTGTTCTCGTGAAGCCTTATAGGGAAAAATCAAAGCTTGTTGATAGGTAAATTTTCCTATTGTTATGTTTAGATTTGTACATCCTAAGTCAAACTTCTCAAAGTAATCAGTGGAAACTGTAATATGAAAACCTCCATGAGATTTTGTACAACTGAAACTGTGATAAGATTTTTCACTGCATATATATCCAACAGTTCGTAGAATTCTTCAATACAGTTGGTAAAGCTGTCTTTAATTCTCTGCTTGTGAAATAGCATGCATTAGTGCAAATACTTTTCTTGCCTCTACGATCTTTGCTTCAGTTAAAATGATGCTGGAAGGCCTTTTTCCCTCTTCCATATTAATGACCCTCTTTTTCAATCTCACATGTCTTTGCTTTGTGCAGAAAGTACCAAGAGAGAATGGAACCTACAGCATATTATTCTCCGCACTATACAGACATGGAATCCGAGTTTTATTCGAGTGAGTAGCACCTGAAATTTCTCAAATCGTTAAAACAATATAGGTTTATGTTTATACCGACCTTAGACATGGTGGCAATAAAATCTTTTAGATTATTTTGCGATATTTGGTTATTTTCTTTTATTTTATTTTATTCTTTTATCAAATTAATTGCGTATTTTGTTCAATTGGTGACTGAGTGCTTATTTTTGCTAATGCACAAATTGTTTTAGTGTCAAGAAGCTGTGATAACTCTAGATTGTTAAGGAAGAAGCTTTTGGAGGAACAAGAATATGCACTTGAAATAGAGAGGAGGCTGGCAGAGCTGCGTTTTGTGCAAAAGCCTGTGGCCAGTCAGCCGCAATCTAGTTACTTCATGGATGGGCTAAAAGTATCAGAAGGTTTGTAATTCATTTCAACTCTTTAAGTTGTCTGCAAACCATTTTTCTTCTTTTACGATTTTAATTTAGTACTCCATGTTTTTCTTTCTTCTTGGTATATTTCTTATTGTTGTAGTGCATGCAGATAATTTCAACTTCCCGTCTGCAGAATGTTTCAATAATCTGTTGTATGCTCTAAACAGTGGGTCTACAAGTGATGATAAACCCAAGCACACAGAAACCAATTACACTGACCATGATAGGTATATCATGTATGAGTTAATTTTCTTCTTCCGATGGAAGGTTTTAAATCTTCACATTGTTCTATTTATCATCTGTCAATGATTGTTCCTGTTTGTATTTGTTTTCTGACAAGGAGGTGTCGTTGCTTCATTTTCCCTTTCATTGTGGCAGTCAAGGACTTAATCTCCCGGATAGCCCGTTTGCAACACGATAGCTAGTGGCATTTCAACACTCATATAGTTTCAGCAACGCAAAGATTATAGAGTTAGGTAACAGTTCAAATGCAACATATTTGGTTTGACAACATAACCTTCTTTCGTTTTCTTTGGCTTCATCAACTTTTTGGCAAAGTTTCCTGCAAGTACATACTGTCTACAGAAGAAACATTAGATGACATTCCTCCCTATCACGCACGGGTTGACGGACATAGTAAAGAAGAATTCGTGGATACGTAGAAGTATATGCAAGAAAGATTTACAGTTTCCTAGTGTTAAGTCACAGAAATAAGGCATGAAAGTGTCTGATGTAATATTTTAGTCTTTTAGTTGAACAAAGGATCTTAGAATATTTCACGGTTTCAGAAGGTTTTAAATTTATTAAAATCTGTGTCACATTAAGCGAAGATGAAATTACCTTGAACTATATGTTAGGTAGAAAATATACCAATTCTATAATTTCAATCAAAGTGGGTAGTTATATTTATTAATTAATTATTTTATTGCTACTGAAATGATTTATTTTTATTATTTTTTATTCTCTCGTTGAGTTTGAAGCTCCTCATTTATAATTGCTGCATAGAACAAAACAAAGAGAGGAAGTGTGCTTTTAATTTCAATTAATTTCCATGAATTCAAGGTTTGCATATATTTTTAATTTTTCTGTATTTTAGGCGAAGATTGCATTGTCATTTAACAAATTGTACTTTTACTTGAATGTGTTAATTGGGAAGATGAAACTACAGTATCTTACCACATGACATTGCTTAGTTTGGAGAGAGCACGGTCTTTGAGACTTCCACACCTTCGGATCATCAACACTTTTTTTCAAGATAAATGTTCTTCTAATGTCGAGAAAAATGGAGTATTGGTTTATGTATTTTTGTCTAATTAGAGTTTTATCTCAAAATTAAAAATTTGTGGAATATTGTTTTTTTAATTTGTCACAACGCAAAGTAATAATTCTTTTAATATATATGTGATCATAATTTTCTTGTTATTTGTGATTAGTGTGCGTTTTATAATACATGATAAAAAAATCTCTGTTGATGTGTTTTATGGTTTCAACACGGTTACACAGCCAATGGAAGGATCAAATCATAGGTCTCTTCGGGATAATGTTAGAGAGATTATTATTTAAACTAAATTTTATAAACTATGTAAGTGGGGTTGTTGATAATTGAATTATTATATAAGTATTAATTAGTGTACTTATTTTTTATTAGTGACATATCACATTGTTTACAAATTTGGTTTAAAAAATTGATCTACTTAACATTACTTATTCGCAAAATGAATAATGCTAGGAGACCAAATTTTTAAACAAAATGATGTGTCACCAATAGAAAATATGCACATTAATTGACGTTTAATTAATAATCCAATCATCAACAATTACGTCATTTGATTCCACAATTTAGTTCAAAATTTTGGTCTCCCTAACATTACCCTCGCAAAATTATACGTTAAAATCATTCAAATCTAATTGAACTTATTTCTCAAACTCATATCTTTGAGTGGCAGTTGTTCATATAGCTAGGTTGGTGATTTTTCTGTTTTTGGTGGTTTTTGTCCACTGGTCAAGAAAATACAAGGAGCAATCTCGATGTTTGTTAAATGTAACTTATAGTAGTGCCTTATTGTCAATGCTTGCAAGATCATCAATGGGTTGTGTGATGTTTACCTCTTGGTGCTTTTCTGTTAGATTTACAATTAACTTTCAAAGTTAAGTTCTTGTGAATTTTATTTTTTCAGTTATTTGAATGTGGCTAATCCATATCTTCTGGCTTACATTTAACATGTCTACATCGTGCATGTTATTGATCGTTTTTAAGAAAAGTTTCTTTTGATTTTTCCCAAAGTAATGCTTAGTGGAGTAGAACTCACCTAAACGTGGTACATTTTTCCTTTATCATTGATTTACTTGATTATCTATACACTAGGTGACAAGTAAGAACGTCTTTTTTTCCAAGTTTCACAAGAACCAACAACCACAACATCCACAAATGAATATTGAGTAGGAATACTGCATTTTTAACTTCTTTTTTTTTTTTTAAATTTCTAGTTATTAGAATGAATATATCATCGAAGACAACAAACATAATTAAATAAAAGTGTGGTAACTAAAAAAATCTGTGGATTATTCAAATAAAAATCTCAAAATATCAAAACTAGTAATAAAAATGCTGTAAGATATAGAAAGGACAAACCTGCAGTGTCCTTTGTCTCATTCACTGTCTCTTCCTTTCACTGCTAAATTTAGTTTTCCGAAATTGACATTCACAAAATTATATTTGAGGGTTTTCTATGATCTAAATAAGCAAACCGACCCTGGAATCGATAACGTGCAAGCTTCTGCCCGCAGACTGGATCAAATTATGCCCGCAAGCAGGGCCGGCTCTGGGTGTAGCCCGACTAGGCGACCGCCTAGGCCCCCATTTCGAGAGGGCCCCCAATTTTTTTTTTTTATGTATAAGGAAGTGTTATTGACATTCTAAAAATTTCATCCTACACTCTTCATAAGTGTATTTTTCTTTCTAAATATAGAAAGTTTAGAATGTAGAATGAGAATTTTAGAGTGCCAATCATAATTTTCTATATATATTTATATATATAATTTTGTAGTTTGAGTAAAATATCTAAATATGAAATTATAAATATTTTTTTGGAACTTGCCGTGCAGCGTTTTGGGTGGGGGCCCCAAAAATATTTCTTTTTAAATGTGTGTATATATATAACATATATAAATATATCTTTAGAGTTAGAATTTAATAAAATATTTCACATAATTGTCTTGAAACTTGGCGTACAAAGTGTCTTGAGTGGGGTGAAACTTCAGCAACAATTCAACTTTTTTTTTGGGAATTTAACGCACAACATACTGGTAGCAAGTCTGCGCCTGCGAATTGGTTCTTTCCCACTCCACTTACAGAGATCAGGTGCCCGATCAATGCTTCTCTTATCTTCTGCTTCTTTTTCTATAATTTAATTTGCGAGTGCTGTGTTTGTAAATATAATTAGGATTTTCGATTCTAGGGTTTATGATTTGTTTATTTCAATGCATATTGTTTATGCGAAATCAGAGTATTCAAACTTGTGGATGCACTTAATAAAGTGGTTAAATCCCTTCAAGGAGATACATAGATTATGGGTGCACTTAACAAGGTTGGTTACTTTTGCTTCCTAACCATGGTTTTAAATATCGATAATATCGGCGAAATATCGCCGATATTATCGTTTTTCAGAGGCTTCGATATTTTTTCACATATCCGTCTCATTATCGTCAAAATATCGCGATATTATCGATAATATCGATAATATCGCGATATTTTCGATATTATCGAAAAAGTCGTCGTGGATCCGTCGTCGGAAAGGCAGCCGAGGCTGCGTCGTCCCCCTAGCTGCCCAGATCTCTCTGCAATCCATGCTCAAACCTAAGATCTGCGCCTCAATGACGCCGATTCCCCCGCCGTTGTCGAAGTCGCGGCGAAAGATCCACAACTCCAGAACGGATCGAGCTCGCAGTTGTAGATCCACAACTCGTGGTCTGTCCCCACGGCGAAGCAGGCGTGGTCTTGGGTTGAAGCAGACGGGGAACAAAGACGGAGGCGAGCGCGGCGCCGGCGGGGCAGGCTCCGGGGGGAGGAGGAGAATGGGTGGTTGTTGTGGAGGTTGAGGTTGGGGTTTGGGGGCGATTGGGGGTCGTCGTTGGAGTCAACGACAGAGGTGGGGTTGTTATCGGTGGGATCGGTGAGCAAGGCGGAGAAGGATCAAGAGAACTCAGAGTTCCTGGGTTCGCCGACGAGGCGGAATACGCGGACCAGGAGGAAGGCGAGGGAGGAGGAGAATGCCATGTGGAAGAAGGATCGAGAAAGGTCTCTGTGCGTGTGTATGGGAGAAGGGAGAAGAGAGAAGGATCGAGAATTCGAGAGATCTGTCGATCTCTGTGTGTGTTTGTGGGAGAAGGGAGAAGGAGAGGGAGAAGAGAGAAGGTTCCAGATATAAGTCGTGTGTGCGTGTGTGGTGTGCGTGTGTGGTGGCGTGTGTGATCCTGTGTGTGCGTGTGTGTGTCGGTGGCGTGTGTGTGTAGGTGGTGTGTGACGTTGTGAGAAAAGAAAAGCATGGTAAATAATTCAACTTTTACATCTTTTAGGAATGGTACAATGTATAAAGTGTAAAATATTGTACTAATTTAATATATATAAATGATTATGGTGTGTTTAAATTTCTTTCATTAATTACTATATATTTTTTACACTCATAATGTTTGTCAGCTCGCTATATAATCAACTTGATAATGTTAAATCCATCATGCAATGCATTTCCTTCCAATTTTTTATGATAAACTAATAGATAATTGACTAAATAAACATCTTGCAAAGTTTCAATAAAAATTTCCAAGTTTTTCTTACAATTTCCGTGGTTTCCATGTAATTTTTATCGATATCGATATTATCCCGATATTTCCATCGATATTTCCGTGTTTTCGGACTACCGATATTTCCGATATTACCGATATTTTCTTCCTTGTTCCTAACTAGTTTTGGTTCAAGATAATTCGAAGTTTCGATATTGAATTTTACTGTATTGTTTATGCGCCTCGTTTTGTGTTGTGTCATTTGTATCAAACTTTTGTGTTGGGTAGTACGTAAAATTTGAATTTTAGTTTGTTTCTTTGTCAAATTGTTGTTTACAGAATATTGAATTTTAGTTATGTAAACTTAATTAATACATTTGCGTCCAAAAACGCGAGACGAGTAATATTTAAGTAATGTTTGCATATCTTTATTCTTTGGATATGAATTCTAATGATTTTTGATGTAGAAATGAACTTTTTCATGTATTTAGCGAAATATTTTCTTATACATATAAATGTACAATGAGTTGGATGTCAAAGAACTTTAGGGCCCCCACTCGAAGGCTCGCCTGGGCCCCATTTTTTCAGGGCCGGCCCTGCCCGCAAGTTTCGTTAATACAATTACGTTGGAGGAGGACTTCACTACCAAATGCCAATGCAATATGGTTGTATTATTAAAATCCTTAGCACAAATTGTATTCTAGCTTTTGCGATGGCTGGATGTATTTTTTGTGAGTATTGAGTTATGTGTTCTAGTCTTTAAACAATTTATCTCGTTTCTGTTGAAAAATAATAATATTTAGGTTCATTTTTATTGTTTGGGATTGGGCATTATCCCATCCAAATTAGGGTTTCTTTTGCTCTCTATAAATATGGCTTGTAGTTTAGTATGAGAATAAGTCAGTCATTTCGGTAATCTTGTTTACTTGTTTTCCGTTAATAAAGTAGTCTTCACAGTTACATTTCGTTTGTTTATTTTCAGCTGCTCCTTTGCGATGACTTTATGTGGTCTCGTTCAATTCGTGTGTCCGTAAAACTTAATTCTAGATCAATTTCATGGTCACTAGAACAATAAGCTCAATTGACATCTCTGTATTTGTATGTGTTGACCAATAAAATACTACTCTTATCTTTTTTTTGTAAAATTTTTTTAAGGAAACGGTTTAAAAAAAAGGGTAAAGATTATATGGAAGCCAACCGTGAGATCATGAGTTGAGGTCATATAATTCTAGGGTTACAGCCAGCCAAAAGCCTTGTGACGAGAATTGTATTGTCGCAACAGTGGTTGGGGGTGGTGACAATGTTAAGGGTGGTATCTGGGCCTTACAAAGGCCCTTTGGACTGAATATCTAAAGCCCAAACAAAGTACTTAAGTAATGGGCCCTATAAAGGAGAGCACAGATAAACCAACAGTCAGCAGCAAACAATACACTGCCGCTCCAAGTTACATTTCTGCAGAAAGGCATTCATAGATCTCGGGTTTTTATATATGAAACTTGCACTGGAAAGGCAGCTTTACATTCTAAAAACGAAAACACATCAACATTCAACAAATGTTATAGCAGTCAGATAACAAAACCACACATATACTAACAATATAAATAGAAACTTCGGACGTGCGTATTACAGGTAACTAAAAACAAAAAGTTTAGCAGAAGAGAAAGAAAAAAAAGGTTTACAAGCTAGCAGTGCTGGTTTCCGGGGTTTCATTGAGGATGAACAAGCAACAAAAAGTCATCCTACGGATGACGGATGAAGCATAGAGTAGGTACAAAAAGTGCAAATACAAGAATGCGCCCTTGCGTTTTAAATCAATTGCACTTAGTAAAGCTTCTTGTTTGTCCACTTGAGCGTCGCGAAGATACAAATACACTACAACCTGTAATGAGTTGGTCAATCATTAGAAACTATAAAATCATATAAAACAATGTAATGAGAAAATATCTAGAGAAAGGGCAGTAAATAGAACAATGTAACAGATACATCATGTTGTATTAAATCAATTGTTTACTAATGTGAAGGAATTCAGTACGGATAACCAAAGATGTTAACATTCAAGTGGCAGACCAATTATTCCTCAAACAACTATCGTTTCTTGTTCAATTAGAAATAAATTACCTTAAGTTCCTCAAAGAATAAATAGTATATATAAATATTAATCACCTTAAAAGTATAGAACTCCACGATGAGAGTGTTTTATCTTTTCCGTCACAAGCAGTTAATACTCATCCAGATGCTTTGACCTGGAGCGTAACCTTCTACACAAAACTGGAGCAGCTCCGGTATAAACAAATAATGGCACTGGAGTGCACAACGACAACCTATATACTCTATATGAGAAACAAACTAGCCACCCAAACCAAAAACTGTCAAAAACCTGGAAACCTTCTTATTCCAGATTTGTGATAAGCGGGGGCTCTCAACTTCATGGCAACTTTGTTAACAATGTCATACCTTGAAATTTACCAGCATATGAAGTTGCTAAGGGAGGATGCTTGGCTCATCAAACACGTGTCAGTAACCCACACATACTTTAATGGAGGATGTTATCCCTTTCTTTCATATTTTTTGCAAACTCTTTGAGCAGTAAGCTCTGCCGGAAAGCCAAATATTTATCTAAGCTAGTTCCAGCCCATTGTTGACAGAAGCATTCATCAGTTGGGACCAATGAACTTAGAGGAAATGGCCCCTTAGGAGCTTTCTGCAGAGAAACCAAGAACCTATGTCGAGGGCGAATTCTCTGGTCTAATGACAAGCTTAGGTACATAGGATATTTGGTCAAGGAATGCACTTCGTTATGAAGTTCATTTATCAAGTACTTGTACTTCGGTTTTAAGTTATCCTCCAGTGATAGGGATAGTACCTGCAAGGATATATGTCAGAAATCGACAAGGAACATTGGTAAAGATTCAGAAAATTAACTTGTGAAGTGGGAAGAAGCAAGAAAGCTATTTTTCTTCTTCTTCGGAACTTGACAGGTTATCAGTAAAGGAAGTCATGAATCATAGTACTCCAAAATACATAAACATGAAAGAAAAATTGTTTCTTGTCACACAAGTATGAATAAATCCCATCCAAATAGAAAGAACGCAACAATAATCCAATGGGCATAAAGGAAAGTAAGCATACCTGTGTTAGACTAGTTAAAACTTTCAAGATGTCAGAATTACACATCCCAATACTCCTAAGGAAATTGATCCTGGGCAATAGCCCATCATCAATGCTATAGTGGAGGAACTGAGGATGTTTTTTAACCATCTTCACTATACTATCTCTGGTTGCTCCTATTTCCTTAGAAAGAAATAGCAGACGAGTATTCCATGATATATCAATCCGCTGAACCAGAATTTGAGGGCTTAACTGCACAACTTTACCCAAATCCTTTTCCTTAATCCCAACCTCTTCAACTAAGTATCTCACAGTTGGTTTCAACGAGTTCTCAACACTATAGGAGAAGAGGGATGGAGTAGCAGCAATAATCTGCCCGACCCTGGAATTCGGAATACCCAGACTCATCAGGAAAGCAACATGGGACTTCAAATTGTTCTCAACTGTATATTCGAGGATCTGTGGCTGCCTCAAAATCATTCTTCTTACATCTCTCTGTTTGACACCAACACTCAACAAATATTCCAACCTTTCCTTTGCTGAGCACACATTTATTTGAAGAGAAGGCATATGTCTCTCATACATTTGAATAAAGTGTGATTCCTTAAGCCCAAATGTGCTTAGATAATCAATAAGGGGTAACCACTTCTCATCCAATTGGACTTCTTCTGACAGTCGAGGGAATCTATCCTCCATAGCCTTCCTTGTTGCTAGCTGCAATCAAATAAAACAAATCAGCACTTTCGTATGAAATGGTGTACAAATGTTCAACTATAATTGATCATAGAATTTGAAAGCTCTTCATGTCAATCCACAAGCTACCTTTCCCTTGCGAGGAACATCCACGGAAGTGACTTCTTTTTTTTTGCTTGGACTATAATTGTAGTCTTCCTTGTTACTCTTCTCTAGAGTGCGCTTGCTGTTTCTGCCATCCAAATGACCATTGGAAAACCCCTTGTGGGATTTGGGCCTCTTTCTACTAACATCAAAATCTGAAATTTCCGCAAAGTCATCCTGGGGAAGCAATCCACACAGAAAATTCAGATGATGTTCAAAAAAAAAAAAAAAAAAAAAGCTACTCGTGTCATATATACATTCATACCAAACTAACATTTCATCCAATAGCTTATCACATCACATATAATTATAAACAACTGATCACAACCCAACAATCAATTTTCCGAATGTTGGGTGACGAAATGCGAAATACTTTCAAGCTCATCGTCTTTCATTATACATTTAGCTTGTTGCATACATTTTCAAGAACCCAAAAAGCTTGAAAGGAAAAAGAAAAAACCCACAAAACCAGCATCAACCTCAATCCAATAAGCAACCAAATGAAGGGAAAAACCAACAACTCCAAAAGAAAAAAACTTGAAACTACAAATTAACCTATACAAACAAATGGGCAGTACCAAAAAGTCAGCATAACTGAAGCAGCAGCATTCTTATTATGCTTATAATTAATGAAAAACAAACAAATGGGGGTGCAGAATAATTTACTCACATTGAGCAACCAATCGTCGTCGGACACGTCAGTAACACGAGAGACCTGGTCGTCGTCGTCTTGGTCGTAGGGGGTGAGAGGCTGGCCATAGCGGGACCGGCGGTTGGACTTGAGAATTTTGGGGTTGGAGTGGGTGGAGAGCACCACGAAGCGGCAGCTGGAATTGGACCTCCTTTTGCGACCAGAGAGATTGGAGAGAGTAGTAATGATGAACTGGGATTGAGAGAAGAGTTTCAGACAAGAAGAGGAGGAGGAGGAATGGGAGGAGGGGCAGAGAGAAAAAGGTACCATTTTACTAGATAGAGGAAGAGAGACAAAGAATATACCCTAAAACCCTCTACAGAATTATCTATATTATCGTTATCTTCTTCTTTTTTTTCTTTTTTTTTTTAAAAAAAAAAAAAGAAAAGAAAAGAAGAGATAACTTGTGGCACATTATGATTATGCACTCTTTTTGGGCCAAAGAAGTTATAAAAATTTCACTCTGCTAGTGACCACAGTTAAGCAGACTCATCGGCTCGAAGCATCGAATCCGGAACCTCTCACATTTTTTGTTTATTGAGGAACCGCATTCCGTGTCTCTTGTTGTGGTTATTATCTTTTTATTTTTATTTTTTTGGTGAATGTGGTTATTACTTTCTTATGCTGTCAAAAGGATCAGGATCATCTCCTGAGCTAAGGGTAAGGATCCTCCTGAGCAGGTCCATCGGACTGTTCAAATTTTATCTAACGATTACAATTATTATAACTTTTAGAGGGACTCTATTTTTGTAACCATTGGATAAAATTTGAATGACCTGATGTGCTTACTCAGGAAGATCCTCACTCTTAACTCAGGAGAGAATCTTGATCCCTGTCAAAATATATCTTTTTTGGGTACAGAGTCTCACAGACTTCAGAGACAAAAATAAATTTCTTTTTTCCTTTTTTCTTTCCTGATCAGCTCCTAACCAAACTATTTTTCGACTCTTACACATTATTTTTATTTTTTACTATCAAACGGATAAACAATTAGTAACACAATTAAACATAGATGTGTAGAAAAATAAAACTAGTGTGTTTATCATATCTTTTTTTTTTTTTAGGTTGAAGTGTCAATTTAGTCTCTGAATTACCTCAGTGAAAATTAAGTCTTTGAATTATTTTTCGGTAAAATAAGTCCCTAAATTCATTAAAAATTGCTAATTTCATCCCTATTATTATATTCAAAACTATTTTATCTAATTTTTCTTCAACTTAAGTCACCTAACACACTTTAGAGTGTAATATCATCATTTTCTTGCCTATAAGCCCTTAAAATTTCATATAGGTTACGAATTTAACGTTTAATTTACCGTCCAAAGTTAACTTCATATACTATTTCTTTTTGAAAATTACCAATCTACCCTATAATGTGTATCACATGCAAGTAACATGGCCTAAATTGAAGGAAAATTGAATATAGTATCTTTGAATATAATATTAGGAATATAATTGGCTGATTTTTAGAATTCAATGACTGATTTTTCAGAAAAAAAAAATAGTTTAGGAACAATTTTCACTTAGGTAATAATTCATGAACTAAATTAGCAATTCATCCTTTTTTTTTAAATTTGGTAAGACATGCCTCAACCCCGTTACCCTCCAAACACAAGGATGGGCACGTGATGGTCGATACCCGAAGGTGACGAAGCCATTTTAATATCCATGCAAGTTATGAAGAAAGAACATATGTAAATGAAATAAGTAAATTTAAATATAATGAAATATGAAATGCATGCAAGCCTAATATCTTTATAAAAACATGCAATTTGAGAAGGGTCCACTGATAGATAGTTTGTCACCAAAGAGCCGTTCAAGCTAGAAAGAATGGGGTCGCTGCTAACAACGCACCTCGGAACGAGACGAGCAGATTGGTACCTTTCTTGACGACTAACTTACCATGGTTTGGCTGAAAAATGGCCTGGAAGGTCGTGGGTTCACCGGAAAACTGGTATTTCGTCGAATTTCTGAGTAAACCTTAGGAGGCCCAACCGAGATCGGAGTTGGTCAGAAAAATGGCTAGAAGGTGGCAAAAGGACCATGGATTTGAAAATTTCCAGAGTTAAACAGTGACTTCCTTTGTATTTTTCGTGTTCCTACATCACCAAAACCACCCAAAAACTTACTAATTGTGAACCTTGACACGATCTACAATGATATGGACCAATTTTGAGATTTACCTTCACTGGAAACGGCAAGAATTCACCAGAGAAAAAGGTTGCACAGTAAAGGTTCTACTGTGCAAAGAAAGGGAAATGAGTGTGTGGTGAACTCGCCATGCTTGGGGATTCTTGACGTGGTGCTTGGGTGGTGGTGCGCTGTCGTGGACGAAGAGAAAAGGGAGAGTTCGAAGGTGAGATGAGCGAGAGCACGGGAGAAGCGAGAAATGAGAGGGCGGGAGAGTGATGATGAAAAGGAAAGAAGAAGAAAAATAAGAAAATAAAGAGAGGGAAAGAGATCTTGGGACAGGGAAGGAACACCCCAAAAAAATGGGGAATTAGACACGTGTCAGCCAAGGGAAGATCCAAAATGGAGAAATATCTTTTAATGTGAATTTACATAAATGCCCTTGACGTTCAAAAATTTGTAAAAACTTCGATTTAGCTCCGAATTCAAATCTGCTTGCGCCTACACATTCGTATTGATGAGTGCTACGTGAATAAATTAAAAGAAAAATTCCTACATTCATAAAATGAGAGTCAACGCTTTCGTTGTTAGGGGTATTTTTGTAAATTTAACTAATTAAAACTTAAAATTTAAGACGGGCTGTTACAATTTACCCCATTAAGAAAATTTCGTCTTAGCTATGGTTCTGCGCGATAAACACTTTCCTGGGCAATCATTTTGGGAGGCGCGGTTGGGAAGGAATTCTTCAGAGGGATTGGAAGGTATTATTGAAGTGGAAATGTTGTTAGAGCGAAGGTTGAGATGGAGAGTGGGGGATGCGATGAGCATCCGGATTTGAGATGATCCTTGGATACCGAAGCCACCAACATTTAAGGTTACTCCAAACCATAACCTTCAGGCTAAAATGGTGATGAAGTTTGTTTGTACCATACTTAGGGCCTCCGTATTTAGATCTCGTATAAATACTCGGGGGACTCAAATGTAATTATGTAATAAATGAAGGGGCAAATATGTAATAAGTGAGAAGCCCTTATTCTATAAAAGGATTCCTCACTCTCCTTATTAGGGGAGGCCAAGAGAGAGGCTAAGTCTTAGGCCATGGGAAGAGAGCCTGACATCCCCAAGAAAGGCTCATATCCAGCAACCCCCTCACACTCTCAAACTCTCTTTTTCTCTAGGGGACTCCCCCTCACCCTTGTAATCCATACATACATTTAAAGAGAAATACAATCAACATCAGTGTGGACGTAGCCCAAACATTGGGGTGAACCACGATACATCTTGTGTTCTTCACTTTCTTGCAGATTCATAGTCGGATTTACGTTGTTCTAAGACCCATCCGGTTTTGTGCATCAACATTTGGCGCCGTCTATGGGAATCGACATGAAAAGCCATGTCGGTTCTCTCTCAAATTTTCATCTCACAACCGTGAAACCTTCATAACCTCACCACTGTCCACGGTGGATCTGCAAAACCCAAGAGACAACCACACCCACTCAACAGTTTTCCTATTTCATCTCCATCGTTCGACTTACATATTATTCTTTTCACTTATCTAGTTCTGATATATATAATACTCTTTGTCCTTGGAAAGACTCTGAACTCTGTTTGCTCAGAAACCAAAATCATTAATCTACTCGCTAAGTGTTGTTAGGTTTCTGAGAAAGTTTCAATCTTTGTATTCGTGTTGTTAGGATTTCATTTAGGTTGTCGGGTTTGGACATGGAGACCGGAATCATCGGAGTGTCGGAGTCGGGTCTGGATGCAAAGAATGAGAAGAGGGTTTTGAGGGCGGAGATCGATACTTCGGCCCCTTTTGAATCGGTTACTGGAAGCCCTCTCAGCTTGCTAATAAGCCTTCTGAACATCTGAACCTGCGACTGCTAAGTCTGAGAGAGATGGAACGGAACAACATTTTCACCATCACACTCATTTGCCTTCTTGTCGCCAACATCGGAAGATAGGCTCCATCGTCTGCGCCTACTAACTCTCCTGCTATTCCAACCACCACCCCTCCAGCTACTACACCAGCTGCAGCTCCTAAGCCCAAGTCACCATCTCTGGTTGCCACCCCCAAATCTTCTCCCACTCCGGCGTTGGTTCCACCCAAGCCGGCCGTTGCTCCGACTCCCAGCAAGACCAAGAAGTAGAAGCACAAGTCTCTGGCGGCTGCTCCGACTCTAGATGTGGCCAGCCCGCCTGCGCCAGAGGGACCTGATGCTTCGTCTCCCGATGCTGTTTTCGCAACTGTGTTCCTTCACTTATTACAGGAAGAAGGTGAGGGAGTGCCCGATCTCAAGGACAATCAAGGACAATCCCGATCTCGACGCCAAGCCTTCGAGTCCTTCGGAATCCATCTCCTCTCCAAAACAACGACGTGGTGGAAAAGAGTGACGTCGTCATTTTCTCGGTCAAACCTCAAGTTGTTAAAGATGTAGTTTTGTAGTTAAGGCCGCTGCTTTCCAGGAAGAAGCTGCTTGTTTCAATTGCTGCTGGTGTCAAATTGAAATATCTGCAGGAATGGGTAGGTCACAGCCGATTTATTAGGGTAATGCCAAATACTCCTTCAGCTGTCGGTGCAGCAGCTTTAGAAAGTGTCAAAAAAACATCCATGGCGCCACTGGTTCAGAGCTCTCAACCATGGGTCGAAAAATATTGGCCGAGACAAGTGAAAGATGTAGCGCAGCAGGACGGGGTGGTCCGAGTCCTCACCAACACCCTCGAGACATCAAATTGTCCTCACATGCTCTTCTATGGTCTGCCGCGTACTGGGTTGGGATCGCTTGCTTCGAGACAGCAATAGGGTTGGGATGCTTGCTTCGAGGCCCATAGCGTCAAGGCTCTTCCTCCTATTTCAAATCTCAACAATAAGGACAAGTTGATCTTACTGGAGTAAAGAAAAAGAAAAAAAGATATGAGAATAATGGAGAAAAACAGAGACAAAAAGTAGAAAGCAAGCATGGCTGCCCACCCACTCCATTGTCTAAAAAGAGGGCGCGCTGTCGACCACCCACATGCAAAAACAAGGAATAAGGGGAAACTTTGCTCTGCGAGAGCACATGGGAAAGCAAAAGCAAAACAGAAAAACAAAAGCAAAGCAGAGAAACAAAAGCAAAAGCAGAAAACAAAAGAAGATAAAAAAGCAGACACAATTACGGTGGTGATGGCATGCAGAAAGGGGAATTATGGGCGTGACCCATTGAGCAGAGGGTCGGATTTATTTTTGAATGATGTGATTTATTTTTCTTATCTTTTGGAAACATCTGTATAACCCCATCAGAGGGTAATAAAAAAAATAAAAAAAAACGACAAGCCCAAAATAATGGGCTGGATTGTTATGTGGAGGGCGAAGACCCATATGCCCAAAAGAGCCAGACCTTATGGTTTCAAAATTAAAACCTCCATCCCTCCACTTAAGGTTCACCCCTATATTATCACCAACCAGGTGATCAAAAGTACGTCCAGTACTCCAAAATTATTCGGCAGTCTGCCGCTATTATGACCAACTAGGTGATCAAAAGTACGTCCAGTACTCCAAAATTATTCGGCAGCCTACCACTATCATCACCAACCAAGTGATCAAAAGTACGTCTAGTACTCCAAAATTATACATGACCATCACTCATGTCAATCCAAAATTATACATGAGCATCACTCATGTTAATCATACATAAACATTCATGAGCATCACTCATGTCAACATACATGAGCATCACTCATGACAATCACCATCATACATAAGCATCACTCATGTCAATCATACATAAACATTCATGAGCATCACTCATGTCAATCATACATAAACATTCATGAGCATCACTCATGTCAACATTCATGAGCATCACTCATGTCAATCAACATAAACATTCATGAGCATCACTCATGTCAATTAGCTTCAAAAGCTTCATTTATAGAGCTCCAGCTTCGAAAGCTTCATTTACAAGAGCTCCAGCTTCAAAAGCTTCATTACAAAAGCTCCAGCTTCAAAGCTTCACTTGTAAAGCTTCACCTACAAAGCTTCAGTGCAGGGTATACAAATACTGCCTCCGAACAACTGCCACTTCGGCCCATATAAGGATTGAATTTGAAGTCTCCAGCCAACAGACTCTATTGACTGAAGACTTGGGGGACTACACTATGCACCATATATTGGATTTCCGCAACTGGGCCTCATGAAAAATACTTGGGGGACTTAGCCCATTATTTATGTACTGAGGAGTGAACCCTTATTCTATAAAAGGGACTCCCTCACTTTCATTAGAGAGCACCCATGAGCATCACTCATGTCAATCAACATAAACATTCATGAGCATCATTCATGTCAATCAACTTCGAAAGCTTCATTTACAGAGCTCTAGCTTCATTTACAAAAGCTCCAGCTTCAAAGCTTCACTTTCAAAGCTTCACCTACAAAGCTTCAGTGCATGGTATACAAAGACCACCTCCGAACAACCGCCACTTCGGCCCATACATGGATTGAATTTGAAGTCTCTAGCCAACAACCTCTATTGATTGAAAACTTGGGGGACTACACTATGTACCATATATTGGGCTTCCAGAATTGGGCCTCATGAAAAATACGTGGAGGACTCTAGCCCATTATTTATGTACTGAGGAGCGAACCATTATTCTATAAAAAGGATTCCCCTACTTTCATTAGAGAGCACCAATTATTTATGTATTAAGGAGCGATCATTTATTCTATAAAAGGGACTCCCTCACCATCATTAGAGAGCATCACCACCTGCTGAGCAACTGCCTCGCCGTGAGCATCAACTCTTAGCCCATCACTTATGTATTGAGGAGCGAACCCTTATTCTATAAAAGGGACTCCCTCACCATCATTAGAAAGCATCGTCGCCTGCTAAGCAACCGCCTCACCGCGAGCATCAACTCTAGCCCATCATTTATGTATTGAGGAGCGAGCCCTTATTCTATAAAAGGGACTCCCTCACCTTCAATGCCACAAGCCGAGCCAACCAAGGCAACATAAGCCACAAACCGAACAGTCTCGCAACATGTGTTACATCTAGTTGAACATTATTTCAGATTGAGCATCGTCTCATATCGAGTATCAGTTCAAGACGACATTTAGTTACTTCGGCCCATACATTGACTGAATTTCAAGTCTCCAGCCAAAAGACTCTCTTGACTGAATACTTGGGGGACTACTGTTTGTACCATACTTAGGGTCTCCGTATTTAGATCTCGTATAAATACTCGAGGGACTCAAATGTAATTATGTAATAAATGAAGGGGCAAATATGTAATAAGCAAGGAGCCTTTATTCTATAAAATGACTCCTCACTCTCCTCATTAGGGGAGGCCAAGAGAGAGGCCAAGTTTTAGGCCTTGGGAAGAGAGCCTGACATCCCTAAAGACAGGCTCATATCCAACAACCCCCTCACACTCTCAAACTCTCTCTTTCTCTGGGGGACTCCCCCTCACCCTTGTAATCCATACATATAGTTAGAGAGAAATACAATCAACATCAGTGTGGACGTAGTCCAAACATTAGGGTGAACCACGATACATCTTGTGTTATTTACTTTCTTGCAGATTCATGGTCGGATTTACGTTGTTCCAAGACCTATTCGGTTTTGTGCATCAACAAAGTTAATGAACGAAGATAGATTAGCGTGGAATGAGGAGTTGCTAGGCGCACATTTCGCATTGGAGGATGTGAACTAGATTTTGGGTATCCCTATTCGTAGACGAGGATGTCATGACCGGATCGTTTGGCATTTTACTAAATATGGGGATTATACGGTGAAGTTTGGGTATAAAGTAGCGATGAAGATGATGGAGGCGGGGGAGTTGGGAAGGAAGGCGAAGGGTTTGACGAGTGAGCGGGACAAAAACAACCACACGTGGATGAGGTTTCGGCAATTGAGGATTCCAAATAAAATGAAGATTTTATTATGGAGGTGTTGTAACAATGCTTTGGTTGTGTGCTATAACTTACAAATAAGACATATGCGAGTGCCTGATGTGTGTGCCAACCGTGCAATTCAAATAAAGACGGAGAATCACTTGGTTTTTTAATGTGAATTTAGTCAGGCTTTCTAGTTTGGGATTTTGGTTCAACTAAATTTGCAGGAAGTAACGGGTGTGGATTTCTTGAAAGTTGGAAGAAGATTTGCTTAAAGGTTCAGGATGTTGAGGACAAGGATGATATTCTTTAGAGTATTGTGTTTGGATTATGGCGTATTTAAAAGTGCAAAAATGCCATGATTTTCAATAATTGTCATCTTGTGAAGGCTTTAGAATTGTCGAGGAAACAAGTGGTAGAGTTTCAAGAAAGTGAGAAGGTGGTTGATGAGGGAAGAAGCACGGTGAATAGGAGTACAATGGTAAAGATGGTGGGGGTGCGGGATGGATAGCACAAACCACAGTTTGGTACACTTAAACTCAATTGTAATGCTACTTGGTGTAGTAAATGAATGCGTGGGGCGACAAGGTGGGTGCTCTGTAATTTTGTTGGTTAGCTGGTGGTTGCAGGAGGGACAGGGAAGCTGCAGTCGTCCTCTACCATGATGGCAGAGGCGGCTGCCATTAGGGAGGCACTGTAGTTTTTTAAAGAGGAAGGATATTGTACTTTGGTTGTTGAATCTGACTCGAAATTGGTGATTCAGATGGCCAAAAGGAAGATAAGTGTGGAGGTGTCATTGGAAAGTTCATACATGATATTTAGGTTATTGCAAATGAAGTAGGGATTGTTTTGTTCATGTTTACTTGTAAGGAAGATAACCGAGTGGCGCATTCTATAGCTATGTTTGTTCAAAAACATAACGGATCATTTAGCTAGGATTGTATTGGCCCATAGTTTCTTTTCAATATTCTAGCTAAAGACGTAAACCTTTCAACTCGTATTTAATGCAATCTATCTTTATGATAAAAAAAGTGATGTAAAGAATGTTTGGCATGATTTTATTAAAATGTCTTCATGCATGCTCAAGTGTTAAAAATAAAAAAGAACTTTATATATCCTGTGTGGCATGCCATGATTTAAAAAAAGACTGAACTCCATCGTAACTAACGGGAACCGCACCACACCCTCAACTCTGAACTCAAGCATGTTATTTTGACATATGTCCTCTACATAACGGGAGCTTTAACATTGTTAGGTTTGCATCGGATTGAAAAATTATAATTTAAAAGGAAGAACAAAAAGCGTGCAATATCTACACACCCCTTTTTTACTTCTACACACCTTTCTAATTTTTGGCCGTCCGATCGGATGAATTGAAAGATCAAATGACAGAAATTAATAAGGGGTGTGTGAGAAGTAAAAAGGGGTGTGTGGATAGCACACCCCAAGACAAAAAGGAGCCAAATAGCCATTGGTACCTCCCCATAACCAACCATGAGCCACCCAATTCGTCAGCCACACCAACTTGCCGGCGACTGTTTGTTTTCTCTCCACGGCTTGAAAAAGCTCTCTCTTTCTCTCCTTCCCTCATCTATGATTCTCTCTCTCTCTCTTCTTTTCTTCATCTTAAAAAACTAAACCTGAACTTACAAAACCCGATCGAGTTCAAATTGTAGATTCACGAGTTCCCTGTCTGCCGTCATCGAAGACTAAAACTTTCCTGCGAAACTAAACTCAGAACCCAACAAGCATTGTAACTGACAGGAACCGCACCACGCCCTCAACTCATCAGCACCATCAGCCACCACCACATCTTTCTTCCGATCTCTGTCTCGTTCCCACAAAAATCTACCCCCACCAAAACCCACGAAACATTGAGATCTCTATGTCTTATGTTGGATCAAACGCCCCGTCCTCTGAGACCAATCCCCACCCAAGGCCAACCCGAATCTGTGAAACCAGGAATAGAAAAAGAAGAGAGAGAGAGAGAATGAGAGAAAAGGAGAAATGAATGTGGCGAGATGAGGGGTAAATTGCTCATAGTTGTTATTTCTATTTAGTTCTGATTAACGACTTTTTTTTTAGTACAATGACATATTTTACACTAAGGGGAGGGGTAGTTCGCCTGAGTTACACAATGAGCAACCTAATTTAGTATCAAATTTGCTATTTACGAAATCCAAACTTAAGACCTTTCACTTACAAATAAGGAGAAATACCACCAAATCATAGTACTGAGTGGTGTCAGTTCTGATTAAAGAGTTAAAATGGTAATTTCATTGCGTTTTGATCAACAATTAGGGTTCTATTAATATGTAGGTTAGATAACACACTAAATACCTAAGTTGTATTCCCACTCTCCATGTAAAATTTCCTAATTGAGTGTTATCCACATTTATTCCCTGATGAGTGGGTATGTGTTAACCAACGTGGCACATTTTGTAATGGTGGTGACAATCAGCCTATGTCTTTTCTCTCTCTCTCTCTCTAATCACTACCAGGGGCTATTGCGAGTGGCATATTTCCTCATTGTGGCAATGGAAGCCTCAGCTTCTTCCTCCATACTCATGCAAAAACCAAGCATTTTCAACAGCAATCTATTATTTGAAAGCAGCACCATCCCAAGTGTGCAAGCTTTACCAAAAAACCATGCAACACAAAAGCTTGAAGGATTGCAGCGATTGAATATATTTCGGCTGTAGCTGATCCCACCCCTGTCATCATCACCTGGCAAATTGCTGTCAGAGATATAGGTATATATACATATATATATATATATATATATGTATATGTATGTATGTATGTATTCATCCTTATATTTTATATGTTTGTGCTTTAGTTTTAGTGCTTTAAATTTTTGTTAATATTGTGCAGCTGGAGGTGCACCTTTTGTGGTCGCTGGAATTGAATTCAGCAAAAGAATAGTGAGTTCATGAATATTGCATGAACAATATATGTATAAATAAATGGGCTTATAATCCAATAAATCATATGTTTGTATTGTATAATATGTTATTGTTTATGATTTATGTGTGCAAATGGGGAATTTGTAGATAGTGTTGAATTGTAAGTTATGAGCTGTTTTAGAAATAAGCCTTGTTCTAAATTGTGTATTCACTTAGTCTAGAATATTGACAAGTGTAAGGCAAAATGATGTAAGGCTATGGATGCCATTAGGGGTGGGTTCGGTATGGTTACCGTACCAAAACCCTCGTACCAATTACCGTACCAAACTTTCGGATTGGTAAAATCTATTACCATTACCATACCAAACTTTCGGTATACCGAAGTTCGGTATTGCCAAATGTTCGGTTGGCATTGTATGGCAATGGTAATTGCCACTTTGTTTTGGGACAAAATTTGTTTTTGCTTTTTTAACCCAATTCAAGGGCAAAACTTTTTTAGTGTACCTTTATCTCATACATTGTAGCCTAAATTCATCTATTATTCATCATTTACAATTCACACACACAATAATTCAAATGATGCATCAAGATTCATGATGAAAATTAAGCTTACAATCCAAATAGAAGTTACAAACCAAAACAAATAGAAGTTACAAACCAAAACAAATAGAAGTTTCCCCCATGCTAAAGATCTTCTCTATCCTCCATTGGTTCAAACACACTTCTAGAACTTTCCCAATGTCTTCTCCCTTATGACCCGTGATCTTTATGAAGTTTATGATCCGTTTGTGCAACTTTCATTCACTATCCATGAAGTGAGCGGTAACTACCATGTAGTTAATGTTTTGTACCGATGTCCAAGTATCGGTTGTGATACTTACCTTTTGATTATGCATTGCTTCAAATAACTTAGACTTCTCCAACACATATAAATCCCACACATTGGCCGCAATCTTCTTCCTATTTGGAATCTTGAACCGAGGTTGAGCCTCTTTCATCATATCAAATTATTAGAATATTATAAATATGTGTTATATAATTATATATATTATATAATTTATAAATTATATATTATATTATATGTTCGGTACGGTAAGGTAATACCGTGGTAATGATATCAATTACCAATACCGTACCAAGAAATTTCGGTATGGTACAATACCGTACCATTACCGATCGGCACAAAATCGGTATGGCACGGTTGGTAATTCGGTTGGCACGGCAATTTGGCAAAAAAATCCACCCCTAGATGCCATGTGTGAGAATCCTAGATTATGATTGAATGAGTGGCTGAGATCATTTGGTTGTAATTGAGATTATTCCAGCTGTGTAACTAACTGGGATACTGAGCATATATTGTTGCAGTCCCACGGTTTCAGTGTGAATGAAATAGAAACATTCCTCTGCTAATTTGTAGAGAAGAGAATATCAATACCACTCTTATCTTCTTCTTCTTAGATCATCATTTTCTCTTAGAATAAGAATGCGTGATGATGAATCTAGAGAGTGTTTTGGTCTGAGAATCAAGCTCGCAAGTATCTGGGCTTGCTCAAATTCTGACAAAGTATATTAAAGCTTAGAAAAGGTTGGAATTTATCTTAATCCAGCAAAATTGAAGTGTGAAATGGCTGGATCTAGAAGCTCTAAGGTGCGAACACCGATTTTCTCTGGTGAAAATTATGAATTATGGAGAATCAAGACGGTAACAATTTTTAAATCTCACGGGTTGTGGAGATTAGTTGAAAAGAGGGTCACGACATCAAATTCAAAGAAAAAGAAGAAGGTCGAAGAGAGCTCAGAAAATGAAGACGATGAACAAGCAACGGTTATGCAAGATGCAAAAGCTCTGTATATTATACAGAGTGCAGTTTTTGATCAAATATTTCCTCGAATTGCCAATGCAGATTCAGCGAACATGGTCTAGGATCTACTATATGGAGAATATCATGGTGGTGATCAGGTACGATCGGCTAAATTCCAAAATCTCCGACGTGAATTTGAGTATATTAGAATGCGTGATGATGAATCATTATATGGGTATCTTACTCGTTTGAATGAACTAATTAATCAAATGAAGACATTTGGTGAGGTGTTATCGAATGTAAGACTTGTGCAAAAAGTTTTAATCAGTCTTAGCAAACCTTATGATCTCATTTGTCTTATGATTGAGAATACAAAGTGTATAGAGATTGTTGAATTACAGGAGGTTGTTGCAATTCTCAAAAGTCAGGAACAATGTTTGGATTTGCATTCATCTGATACCACTGAGAAAGCTTTTGCATCTCTCTCTGTGAGTCCAAAGAATCAGGTTAAGGGAAGCAGTTAATCTAGTGCTTTCAAGAGTAAAAAGAACTGTACTTCTAGAGGAAAGAAATAGGAGCCTAGAACTAAATTGTGCGAATAAAATGGAGGTTGCAGGAAATCTGTTTTTTTGTAAATAGTGTAATCATTGATACAAAAGTCAATGGTGAATGGTACATTGATAGCAAGTGTAGTAATCACATGACAGAGAATGCAAATCTCCTTGTTGATGTGAGAGCTAATATAGCAGGAAATGTACAAATGCCAACTGGAGAATTAGTAAGTGTTGCAGGAATGGGGACACTAGTGATTGAAACCAACAGAGGTAGAAAATATATCATGGAGGTTATGTACTTACCTGGTTTAAAGGATAATTTGCTAAGTGTGGGACAAATGGATGAGCATGGATACTATCTTTTATTTGGAGGTAGTATGTGTTGTGTTTTTGATAGTCCATCATTTGACAGTCTTACGATAAATGTCAAAATGAAAAGAAATAGATGTTATCCATTATCTCTATTGCCTGAAGATCGACTTGTGTTGAAAGCCAATGCTACTCACTGCTCTAGAATCTGGCATAAAATATTAGGGCACCTACATTCTAGATGGCTCACTTAGCTAAGGGACAAAAATATGGTGCATGGATTACCATACTTGGAAGAGTATAATGAAGTGTATGAAGGTTGTCAATATGGTAAGTAGCACAAGGAAAGTTTTCCAAAAAAAAAAGCTTGGAGAGCTACTTCTCCACTTGAATTGGTTCATGTAGATCTCTGTGGACCAATGAAGAATGAATCTATTGCAAGGAATAAATATTTCATGCTGCTAGTGGATGATTACACTAGAATGATGTGGGTATATTTTCTGAGGTATAAATCAGAAGCTTTCAATTGCTTCAAGAAGTTCAAGGTCATGACAGAGTTGCAATATGGCTTTAAGGTGAAATGTTTGAGAAGTGATAGGGGTGGAAAGTTCCTATCTTCAGAATTCACTCAATTTTGTGACACTGAGGGTATTCAAAGGTAGTTGACACTTGCCTACACCCCACAACATAATGGAGTGGTGGAAAGGAAAATAGGACTGTGGTAGAGATGGCAAAATCCATGTTACATGTACCATCTAAGTTAAGGCACAAACTTTAGGCTAAGAGTGCTAAAGGAGTGTTTGTTGGCTATGCAACATGTGAGAAAGGTTACAAAGTTTTTGATCCTATCTCTATGAAACTTGTGCCATCTAGAGATGTTGTTTTTATGAAGATGCATCTTAGTGCTGGAAAGATAACTCAGAGAGGAAGGTCACAATACTTGAATGTGAAACACAGACTGAAATTGCTTCCAGGGTTGAAAATGTGCCTAGTACCCCTAGTACTTCCAATGTCTTGTCACCAACAATGCATAGTGAAACTTCTTGCAGAAATAGCTATACTCAGCCATCTTTGATATCGTCTACATGTGAATCACCCGGTAGCATTGATAGAAACATAAGTAATGCACAGCCTTATGATCATACGCCACTAAAATGGAGAAGACTGGATGATGTGCTTACACAATGCAATCTGTGCATCTTAGAACCAGAGAAATATGAAGATGCAACTCAAGATGAATCATGGATGAAAGCAACGAAAGATGAGATATCTATGATTGAGAATAATGCAACTTAGGATCTTGTTGATAGACCTATTGACAAACATGTGACTGGAGTTAAATGGGTGTCCAAAACTAAACTTAATCTTGATGGAACAGTACAAAAGAACAAGGCAAGGCTTGTTGCAAAGGGATATGCTCAAAAGCCAAGGTTAGATTATAATGAAACATTTGCACCTGTGACCAGATTGGATACGATTAGAACCTTGGTTGCTTTCGCTGCTCAAATGAGTTGGAAACTTTATCAGCTTGATGTTAAATCTACTTTCCTCAATGGTGTACTTCAAGAAGAGGTTTATGTGGAACAACCTGATGGTTTTGTAGTGCAAGGAAGTGAAGATAAGGTGTGTTTGTACCATACTTGACCAATCTCGAAACTACCGAGCATCGGTCAACGTTATATCGTTGTAGACATTGAAATTTATGTGAAATAAATATTGACAATTGTATTAAAATTACAACCCCCATTCATCTCACCTACAACACACACTCATTTCACCTAACAAACTCCACCCAATTCACCTACAACATACACTCACCTCACCTACAACACACACTCATTTCACCTACAACACACTCATTTCACCTACAACCTCCACCCAATTCACCTACAACATACACTCACCTCACCTACAACACACACTCATTTCACCTACAACCTCCACCCAATTCACCTACAACGTACACTCACCTTACCTACAACACACACTCATTTCACCTACAACCTCTACTCAATCCACCTACAACATCCACCAAAACAAATGGATGGTGGTGACTCATTCTCAAAGCCTATAAATAGGCTTCTCCATCAAGCAATCAAGGGAGAAAATTTACATACATTTTCTCTACTCTTAAGCAAATCCCAAAGGATAAAGAAAGCCCTTTTCGTTCTTCGTGAAATCCTCCTTCAAGATCAAGCCCCAACGACCCTTGAAAAACTCCCACCAATTCAAGATCAAGCCCCGACGGCCCTTGAAGAAAGTGTTCATCATTCATCAATCGTTCATCCAGGATCAAGCCCCGACGACCCTTTGGATCAACAACACAATCCACAAATCAACACCTTACGGAGATCGAATCAGAGGATCAAGTTATAAAGAGATTGTAACCTTTAAATCATTAATACAAATATTATTTTGTACACGTGCTCTTGTCTCATTCATCGTAGGAATTCCCGTGTTTACAAATTTGGCACGCCCAGTAGGACATTCTCTACCTCTCATCTTTATCTTTGAATCCGCAAAAAGCACAAATGGCATCAAAGAAGGCTCAAGTTGTTCTCGCAGCCAATGCAAGGAACAAGAGTGTCATCACCGCAGGCAGTGTTACTTCGGGCGTCACAACTCGAAGCAAGGCAAGAGCTCTTTCTGCCGCCTCTTCCACCCCTGCATCAACTCCGCCAAATGAACAAGAACACTCGAGGCACAAACTTGTGATCACCCTGGCCTCGCTAAGAGCGGCAAGGGAGGAAAGCCCAAGGAAGTACTCTGGTTCCATGCTTTCTGATGTCGACTCAAGCGGCAGCTCAGCCATGCAAGTCATGACTACTGGAGCAACTTCAATCGATGAGCAGCTGGCTCATATGAATGAAGCGATCGCAAGGCTAACACGGATTGTGGAAGAAAAAGACCAGCAAATCACTGCACTTGTCAACCAACTAGATGTGAAGCTCGACGTGAAAGTTGAGCAAGGGGATAATCCAGTAAAAAAGGAAAACGACGAGGATGAGGAGCCTCATGCGGAGAAAGTCGAAGAGAAACTAAAGCTAGACCAATCAGCGGCACTCATGGGATCTCTCTCTATCCAGCAGCTGCAGGAGATGATCGCCAACACCATCAAGGCACAGTACAAAGGAAGTTCACATGACTCCGTACTATACTCAAAACCCTACTTTAAGAAAATTGATGCTTTGAAGATGCCGAGGGGTTATCAGCCACCAAAGTTCATGCAATTCGATGGAAAGGGAAACCCGAAGCAACACGTCGCCCATTTCATTGAGACCTGCAACAACGTGGGGACAGAAGGAGATTACCTCGTTAAGCAGTTTATACGCTCGCTGAAAGGAAATGCCTTTGAGTGGTACACGGACCTAGAGCCTGAGTCTATCAACAGCTAGGAACAATTGGAAAATGAATTCCTCAACCGCTTCTATAGCACCCGCCGCACTGTGAGCATGCTAGAGCTGACAAGCACGAAGCAATGGAGGGATGAGCCAATCGTGGACTACATCAACCGATGGTGCAATCTAAGCCTCGACTACAAGGATAGGCTTTCGGAGATCTCTTCAATTGAGATGTACGTCCAAGGCATGCCATGGGGGTTACATTATATCCTTCAAGGCATCAAACCACAGACCTTTGAAGAGTTAGCCACCCGTGCCCATGACATGGAGCTAAGCATTGCTCATCATGAAAAAAAAAAGCCATTCACCAACTTCAAGAAGGACAAGGTGTTTGCCCCAAATGTAGATAAAATTAGGAAGAAGCCCGCCAATGAAGCTTTTACTGTCAACGCTGCGCCCATCAAAACCTCCTCCGTGCCTATCAAGATCTCCTCCAAAACCAAAGCAAAAGAGATAAAGAGAGGTGAGCCTCATCTAACCCAAGACAGGTACAAAAGTACCTTGAAGGAATTGGAGTAGAAGGCGTACCTTTTTCCTGACTTAGACATGGATGCAATGTTAGACGACTTGATGGAAAAGAAAATGATTGAGTTACCAGAATGCAAGCGCCCTGAAGAAATCAATCGCGTGAATGATCCTAAATACTAAAAGAACCATCGTATCGTGAGCCATCATGTTGGCAAGTGCTTCGTCATCAAAGAACTCATTATGAAGCTAGCGTAACAAGGGAAAATCGAGCTCGACCTCGAAGACACGGCCGCAACACATACTACTACAATTGCATTTGGATCCTTCGATCTCATGCCTCTCCAAGCGACACTTGACCATTCCTATCAATGCTCAAGTTGCACGATACCTTCTGCGTAACCATCACCGGGGGCAAAAGAACAAGATGCACATACCGATGATGAAGAAAGATGTACATTAGTGACCTACAAAAAAACAAGGAAACCAAAACCACAAGCCACAAGACCAAAGGTGGAACAAGGGAGAAAACACCGTCGCCGCAACAGTAGGAAGCCCAAAAGAAACGTAAAAGCTGTTAAGCCAACGTATGCTGGGGAATCTATGGAGCAAGAGCCACGCATTCCTATCTCCTTGCATGAGTACTTCCCGGAGGACTTCTTCCAATAGTGCACTATCACTACATGTCACATGGTCGAAGTAGAAATGGAAGAGCCCTCAAAAGGCAAAGCTATTGCCACTGAGGGAGAAAAAACTCTCACGCTCGAAGAAGGTCTGTCAACACACTTCAGCATCGAAGAAGTGCTACGATTACCAAAGAAGATGTGAAGAGCACTGGCAGCAGTCTTGGCAAGTCCTGACGATCACGAAGTGCAAGAAAGCAAGAATGAAGGCTTGAAGCTTTGGCCACATGAATGTGCCATATGTTGTGCCGTCGAGGATGTAATCCACTTCACCGACGAAGACTTGCTGCTAAGATCCAAGCCTCACAACCGTCATCTTTTCATCTCTGGTTATGTAAGGGAGCACAAAGTCAACCGCATGCTTGTGGATGGTGGATCAGCCATAAACATCATGCCAAAGTCAACAATGACTACAATCGGCATCAAGGCGGATGAACTGTCCCTAAGTCGTCTACTAATCCAAGGTTTTAATCAAGGAGGCCAAAGAGCGACGGGCATGATCCGAGTGGAGATGATTATTGGTGAACTCAAGTCAAGTACGATATTCCACGTGATTGATGCAAGAACTTCCTACGGCTTGCTCTTAGGAAGGCCTTGGATCCATGCAAATGGAGTAGTACTATCCACCTTTCACCAATGCTTAAAATTCTACTGAGAAGTAGTGAAGGTGATCTGTGGCGACACCAAACCATTCACCGAAGTCGAATCACATTTCACAGACGCCAAGTTCTACATGGATGAAGACATGGTGCCCGAAGCTCTTCCAAAAGAGATCAAATCCACGGGCAAAGCAACACCTAAAAAGAAGGAGTGGCAAGCCATGCCCAAGAAGCAAAAAGAAGAAGCTATGCCTTCTTCAAGTAAGAACGATGATGAGCTTGCTAAACCTGCAACAACTAAAGGGAGCAGGACGCCGTCAAATGGATCAAACACACCCATCTTCCAATACATCCAGATGTCAAGAAGAAAGAATGGTCAATCACCGTTCGAAACTGGAGCAAGCAAAGTCGATGCACAGCGGCATAGGGATAATGTAAAGTTGTTCAAGACGAATGCAGTTTTTCCTCTGACACAGCTAAGCGAAGCTAAGGTTGCAAGATTACCACATAGCTTTGTAAAAGTTCTACCAAAGGGGATGGAACCAAGCTTTCTCCCAACCAAGAGGACCGAAGAAGGTTTTGATCCAAACACCTACAAACACATGTCGAAAGCTGGGTACAACTTCGCTTCTTCTTCGAATCCTGGAAAGAAGGTTTCAAACACCGTCAACAATAAAGAACGTGACCTAACCAAGACTCAAAAGAAGTTGAAGAAGCATGGTTACGAAGTTAACAACAACAAAGCTGGACTTGGCTTCACACCAAATGCACCCGTGAAGATTTCACGCAAAGCGAAAAATGCTAGCACTCAACACATCAACGGGAGCATTGAACAAGATCAAGAGGAGCCTAAATCCGCCCCTCGAACATCAGTCTTCGATAGGATGAATCGTTCAAGACCCAGAACGTCAGCACTTGATCACAGTGGTGGTCAAAACCGAACCTCCGTCTTCAAGAGGCTTAACAGGCCAACATCCCAAAACTTTGTTTTTTAAAGGTTGTCAAAACCTAAGAAGCAAAGCAACAAGGCTAGCTCTCCTCCTCGTCAGTCAGCTTTGGAAAAACTTGAAGGCAACATGAAGTTTTCTGGAAATAGGGAGACAACGTCAAAGAAAGAAAAGCTATACAGGCTAGCAGAAAAATGAGATATTCGAAGCTCAATTCCTTCAAAGATGAAGCGTCAAGCAATCTTGGAGATTGACACAAATGGAACACTGAAAGTAAGAAGGTGCACCATCATCCACACTGGACAATCTTCATGCCAACAAGCCCAAGAGGACGACATTGAAGAGGAAGTCCAAGACATCTTTCCCGTCACGATCCAAAAAGACAAAGGAGATGAAATCCCTAAGGAAGACGTCACTTCTGGCTCTTTCGACTCAAGGTCGTCGCCTCGACTGCTGGGGGCATGTTCCAAGTCAAGCGAAGTTGAAGGATGGACTCATGTCACTTCAAAGAAATTACACATGAAGCCTACGTCACATCCACAAATTCACCAGTTGAAAATGGGGCAAGAAACCATTGTTAATACACTTTCAAGCCTGGATGAAGCTAAGATTGATAACATGATCGAAGGTGATCTAATTCAAGAGGTCATGGACTCGGGACAGAACTTAAATGTTGCCTTTCAAAAATCAGGGGAACTTCGTGCTTGCATAGATTTTTGTAACTACAACACCCGAAAGGATGACACTAAAGAGGAAGTCCAAGATGTCTTCCACATCACGATCCAAGAAGGCAAAGAAGATGAGATCCCCGAAGAAGATGTCACTGCTACGCCACCACAACTTGAGGATGGGGGCAAGCCACGGTTGATGATCTCAAGGAGCTCAACTTAGGCACAAAAGAGGAGCAGAAACCTATCTTCGTAAGTGCATTGCTAAGTGCGGACGAGATAGAGGAGTACTACCAACTGCTATCAAAGTACAAAGACGTCTTTGCTTGGATCTACAAGGAAATGCCCAGCCTTGACCCTGTCATCATTGTGCATCATCTTGCAGTCAAGCCTGGAACGCGACCGATAAAGCAAACTCAAAGGCGATATCGATCCGAGCTCATTCCACAAATCGAAGCAGAGATTGACAAGCTAATCAAAGCAGGCTTCATTCGAGAAGTGTAATACCCCAAGTGGATCTCCAACATTGTCATCGTCCTTAAGAAATCGGGACAAATATGTTTTGTGTAGACTTCCGGGACCTTAATGACGCTTACCCGAATGACGACTTCCCCCTTTCCAATCATCGAAACCATGGACGGCTCTTCTGGATACAATCAAATTTGCATGGCTCTCGAAGACAAGGAACTAACAGTCTTCTGCACGCCAAAAGGTATCTACTGCTACAAGGTGATGCCCTTTGGTCTGAAGAATGCTGGAGCTACATATCAACGTGCAATGCAGAAAATCTTCAATGACATGCTACACAAAAATGTAGAATGTTATGTAGACGATGTGGTGGTCAAGACAAAGAAAAGATCAGACCACTTGAAAGATTTGCGAATAGTGTTCGAAAGGCTACGAAAATACAACCTCAAGATGAACCCGTTAAAATGTGCGTTTGGCGTCACCTCCGGAAAGTTCCTCGGCTTCATTGTCAAGCACCGTGGTATTGAAGTGGACCAATAAAAAATCAAGGCCATTCAAAGCATGCCTGAGCCAAGAAACCTGCACAAGCTGAAAAGTCTACAAGGACGGCTAGCCTTCATCCGACGCTTCATCTCCAACCTGGCAGGGCGTTGTCAACCATTCTGTCGACTCATGAAGAAGGATGTTCCATTTGTATGGGACAAAGCATACCACAATGCTTTTGAAAGCATAAAAAAATATTTGTCAAGTCCACCTGTCTTGGGGGCGCCTGTGCCCGAGAAACCACTCATATTGTATATCGCTGCTCAGGAAAGTTCAGTCGGAGCACTCTTGGCGCAAGAGAATGAATCCCAGAAAGAATGAGCGCTTTACTACCTCAACCAAACTCTCACCGGCGCCGAGTTGAACTACTCCGCAATAGAAAAGATGTGCCTTGCCTTGGTGTTCGCCATCCAGAAGCTCAGGCATTACATGCATGCTTACACTATCCACTTGGTTGCTAAAGCTGACCCGGTCAAATATGTCATGTCCAAACCAGTCTTAATAGGGCGACTCGCTAAATGGGCGTTGCTTCTTAATCAGTATGAGATCATCTACGTCCCAGCTAAAGCTGTCAAGGGGCAAGCGCTAGCAGACTTTCTTGCCAATCACCCAATCCTAGCTGATTGGAAAATCTCAGACGACTTGCCTGACGAGGACGTGTTTTACATCGTCATCTTCCCCGACATGGACGATGTTCTTTGACGGATCTGCATGAGTAGACGGAGCGGGGGCAGGAGTAGTATTCATGTTGCCACAAAGGCAAATACTACCTTATTCCTTCCAACTAAGTGAATTATGCTCCAACAACGTCGCTGAGTACCAAGCACTGATCATCGGGCTCCAAATGGCGATCAACATGGAAATCATAGTTCTCGAGGTATATGGCGACTCTAAGCTCATAATCAATCAACTTTTGACTGAATATGAGGTGAGGAAAGATGATAGTGTCCCATACTTCCTGCTGGTAACTCAACTGCTACAAAGGTTTGAGGCTATAACACTAGAACATGTGCCAAGGAAAGAAAATCAAATGGCAAACGCTTTTGCCAACCTAGCCTCAAACATGACATTAGGAGAAGATGAAGTTGTAGACATGTCAGTCTACTAAAGATGGGTGATCCCCCTCATCACTGAAATTTTACTGGATGATACGAATGTCATCTCAGTACTTCCAGTCGATGTTGAAGAGTGGAGATAATCGCTAATTGACTACTTAGAACATGGAAAACTTCCAGATGATTCTAGACACCGCTCCGAAATACGTTAACGAGCACCTCGCTTCCTCTACTACCAAGAAACACTCTACTGACGCTCTTTCGAATGAGTACTTCTGAGATGCCTAGGTGAGGAAGAAGCCAATCAAGCCATGGAAGAAACACACTCAGGTGTATATGAGGCGCATCAGTCTGAACCGAAGCTACATTTCCAGCTCAAAAGGATGGGTTACTATTGGCTAAGCATGGTGAAAGAT
Source organism: Malus sylvestris (assembly GCF_916048215.2). Lineage (NCBI taxonomy): Eukaryota > Viridiplantae > Streptophyta > Magnoliopsida > Rosales > Rosaceae > Malus > Malus sylvestris. The sequence continues at coordinate 24,917,037 of NC_062262.1, forward strand.
TGCCTGGAACATGGTAAAAGATGTCAAGCCTGCCAATTCCACGCTAACTTCATACATCAACCGCCTGAACCATTACACCCTACAATTGCTTCATGGCCATTTGATGCATGGGGATTGGATGTTGTAGAACCGATCGCACCAAAGTCATCTGCAAGAGAAACTTACATCTTAGCTGCAACAGATTACTTCTCCAAGTGGGCTGAAGTCGTACCCCTAAAGGAAGTCAAGAAGGAAACTGTTGTCCATTTCATCAAGGAGCATGTCATCCACCGGTATGGTATGCCTCACTACATTATCACTGACAATGGAAAACAGTTCTCCAACTGACTTGTGGATGAGCTCTGTGAGATATACAAGTTCAAGCAGCACAAGTCTTCCATGTATCATGCCCCGGCCAGCGGTCTTGCAGAAGCATTCAACAAAACATTGTGCAACCTCATGAAGAAGGTGATCGGCCGAACAAAGAGAGATTAGCACGAAAGAATAAGCGAAGCACTTTGGGCATAGAGGACGACACATAAGACTCCTACCCAAGCTACGCCATATTCTCTTATATATGGCGTAGAAGTTATTCTACCACTCGAAAGTCAAATCCCCTCACTAAGAATGGCTATACAAGAAGGCTTAACTGATGAAGAGAATGCAAAGTTGCGCTTTCAAGAGTTGGAAGCACTCAACGAAAGAAGGCTCGAAGCTCAACAACACTTGGAATGCTACCAAGCACGGCTATCCAAGGCAATCAATAAGAAGGTCTGCCCAAGGTTTTTCCAAATTGGAGATCTTGTCGTCGCATTATGTAGGCCTATCATCGCAACTCAGAAGACAAAAAGCAAGTTCACATCAAAGTGGGATGGACCATACGTAATACAAGAGGTCTACACCAACGTCGCCTACTTAGTCATGGCAGAAGACGGCTTGAAGATCGGCCCCATCAATGGCAGATTCTTGAAGCGCTACTACCCCTAAAAGGCGACAACCAACGCTCCTAGCCCGCAAGAGCATAAACTGTGTACGGCAAAATCATCATCAAAATCATTGTTAAATTATCACACATTTAAACTACGTCATGACTTGATCCCTCCTCAACTGAGGGCACGTAGGCAACTTGAAACTTTAAAACTTCAAGAACAGTCACATCACCAACAAAAACACAAACACTTTGAAGAATAAAAAGCAAATTCAAAATATGAATACTTTATTTCTTTAAAGGAATGATTTGGTTACAAAGCCATATTACAAAGGTGGAGCTTACATTTTTTTTCTAAAGAGGAATGATATCCTATGCCAATTCAAGCACCTACCAAGAAACCTAATCATGCTATTGTCAAGCCACTCACAAGTGTATATTACTATTAGCAAGTCAAGAATGGAAAAGGAAATGGGTGTGGTGACAGAATGAAGCTTCCAGTCACTATCTAAAAGGAAATGGGTGCACTAGTCACCATCTAAAAGGAAATGGGTGCATAGGGAAGTAACACACTTAGTCAGATATACGTTTTATTTGTATTTTGCACAACATGCTGAATAAAATAAAGCATGTCCATTGATATCTCTGAGAAATTACAAGTGCGTAAAAAAAAGGGGAAAAGAAAAGCAAAAGAGAAAAGATGGAGACTTCATAAAGGTTGCTGATGTGAAGCCTCATCACTCGGCTGAACCCTAGAAGAAAAAGGCACTAAAGATTGATCATGTGGCGCTTCAATGATTGGTCGAACACCAGAAAGCGAAGGCAAAAGGTGCATTCGGAAGAAAGCCACAAACTTCTGATGGTTGCTTTGAATCTAACCTTCAGATGTCTGCAGATGATCAAGCTTTCTCTTCATGCTCGTTGGATAATCATTTGCAAGCATGCATAAATCTCGATTCTCGCACTTGAGACGTTTGATCTCTCGTCCAAGGCTTTCCACCTCGGCCGTTAATGATTCAACTTGGCGAGTTCGAGCAAGTAGGCACTGACCCATGTTAGACACAGAGCCCGCACACTGAACACTGAGAGCCCGGGAGTCTTAAACAGCCAACTCATCCGACCGCCTTGAAAGTAGCCTATTATTTCTAGGGGTGAGAAGGTTCCTAGCTATAACCGTAGTCGTTGTTACATCCCTCATCATAGAGTCTTCAACTCTAAAAGGGTCATTAGAAGAAAAGAAGGACGGGCGCCATATATTACCCTAACGTTGCGCACTTGTATCACTCCCGAGACTCAAATCTAAGCAAAGTTAGACGGGTATGCCATTTTCAAAAATGGTAAAAGAAAAGGGTTAGAGGGAGTAAAATCTCAGAAATACAATAAAGACAATTTTCAAGGGTGGGCAATCTTCAAAGTGTGCATGTTGAATACGATTGACACCGCTTTAAAGGGAAGGGCAACACAACCACTTGTTCAAAAAATCGAAGAGACACCAATCTTCGAATTTCAAAACCCAGATTTTCCTGCGTAAAGTCCGTCAACATTTTTCAGACGCAATCTCAGCTTTCAGCTATCACGTGCAACTTTGTCAAAGATCACTGACAAAGTTGAAAACGTGTGAAGTCCATTATTCCAACTACCACACTTTTGGCCGACAAGCGTAGGTGACAAGGCCGCATCCACACTACCACTTGCTATTGGGAAATCATTATATCATTCGACCTTCATCCTCTATAGCAAGGCACACATCCAAAACGCCTAACTCTTCTTCCTTGTCGAATGCATCTGCAACCAAACCTTTCAACATACTCAGTTTTCTTCCTCCCTAAAAATACAAACGCCTGACCCTTCTTCCTTACCAAGAATACATCTGCAACTAAACCTCTCAACATACTCAGTTTTCTTCCTCCCTGAAAATACAAACGCCTGACCCTTCTTTCTTGATAAGAATACATCTGCAACTAAACCTCTCAACATACTTAGTTTTCTTCCTCCCTGGAAACACCTCTTCAACCAAGTCACACCAGAGCAAAGGTATCTCATATCACTAGGGTTGAAAGCAAGAGTATCTCATAGCATGTTTTCTCCATATCCTTTTCTTTTTCCTCGTTTTTTCTCTGCAGGGTAAGGAGAAAGAGAGCAATCAGCTGGCACTTGGAATTAACCTTCCAAATTAGAACCGACTACCTGGAACCCCTTCCCTGATTGCTCACCTAATACTACACTCGAAGTACCCATTATTTCAACATCTTATGCTTCCAAAGACTATACCAGATGCCTGGAGAACAGAATAGGCAAGTGAAAATGATGCATCGAAGCATGTGGAGACAAGTGCAATAGATACATGTGCTGATCATCTGCTACTTCTTCAAAAGAAAAAGTATCTCATATCATCAGGGTCGAAAGCAAAGGTATCTCATATCATGCTTTTCCCCTATCATTTCCTTTGCCCTTGCTCTTGCCTACAGAACAAGGAGAAAGGAAACAATCAGTTGGAACCTGAAATTAAAAGTCCGATCGGGAACTTATTGCCCAGAACCTTTGCCTGGTTGCTTACTTAGCATTGCTCTCGAGTGCTCATCTTCAACTGTCAATGGGTCTCGAATTTCCTCAGTGAATACTTCAGGACAGTTGATATGATGTTGGCTCTTTACACTGAAGCTGCCAAGCATGGATGAGTGGCCGAAAAGTGATGCTCTGAATGACCATTTAAAGGCAAAGGGTTGCGCACCACTTCTGCTAGGCGAAAGAAACAAGCAGAGAAGAATGCAACACGATGAGCTGGAACAAATCATTATGGAAGGACACCCTTCTCGGTAAAACTGCATAATCCAGACGGAAGAGTCTAAGTGAAATCCAAGCCTACCGTCGTTACTCTAATCAAAGAGCTCGTGAAGTTTCAACAGCCTTTCGCTGGTACCGTCACCGAAAGCAAAGTCTCGACAACCTTTAAAGATCATACCGTTAACCAAACTACTCAGGGTTCATATGAAAATGTTGTGAACATCCTTGATCTTTTAAAGCAAATTCTTTGCAGCATCTGACTTTATCCCCTAACGTTCTTCAATATGAATGGGAAAGATTGAACAAAGAAACAGGCCATCACCTCCGCCTCGTGCCTGCTTGCCAAATGTTCAAACCCTGAAAACTACTCAAGATCAAGCCCCAACGGCCCTTGAAGAAATCACAAGTCCGATTCAAGATCAAGTGTCCATCACCCTTGAATCAAATCCAGTTTAAGATTCTGTGGAAAGTCCTTCGGAGGAAACCTGAAAAACCCTCCAACCTAGTTCAAGATCAAAGCTGTGGAACGTCAACAAGCGCAATAAAATATGTGCTGATTCGTCCATTACCAAAGCCAAAGATCATTTACCACATGAAGCTTCTTGTGGTCCAAATTTCAGCCAAGATCAAGCCTTAACGGCCTTTGAAGAAATTTCAAACAAAATTCAAGAACAAGCCTCAACGGCACTTGAAGAAACTCTCAGCCCAATTCAAGATTAAGCCTCAACGGCCCTTGGATCGACATCTACATTAAGGGACTTCAAAACGCATCTTCTACATGTGACAAGCACATGTATACAACGCGCCTTAAAGTGGGGGTATTTGACATTCAAATTTCGGTGAAATAAATATTGACAATTGTATTAAAATTACAACCCCCATTCATCTCACCTACAACACACATTCATTTCACCTAATAAACTCCACCCAATTCACCTACAACATACACTCACCTCACCTACAACACACACTTATTTCACCTACAACCTCCACCTAATTCACCTACAACATACACTCATCTCACCTACAACACACACTCATTTCACCTACAACACACACTCATTTCACCTACAACCTCCACTCAATCCACCTACAACATCCACTAAAACAAATGGATGGTGGTGACTCATTCTCAAAGCCTATAAATAGGCTTCTCCATCAAGCAATCAAGGGAGAAAATTTACATACATTTTCTCTACTCTCAAGCAAATCCTGAAGGATCAAGAAAGCCCATTTCGTTCTTCGTGAAATCTTCTTTCAAGATCAAGCCCCAACGGCCCTTGAAGAACTCCCACCAATTCAAGATCAAGCCCCGACGGCCCTTGAAGAAAGTGTTCATCATTCATCAATCGTTCATCCAGGATCAAGCCCCGACGACCCTTTGGATCAACAACACAATCCATAAATCAACACCTTACGGAGATCGAATCAAAAGATCAAGTCATAAAGAGATTGTAACCCTTAAATCATTAATACAAATATTATTTTGTACACGTGTTCTTGTCTCATTCATCGCAGGAATTCCCGTTTTTACAATCGTCAATAACCCAAAAGAGTTTCCCTCCAACCAGGAGGCCAATCATAGTCCGACATCAGAAGCCAATCATAGCATGACATGTGCCAACATCAGAAACCAATCACAACACGACACGTGTCAATGTCAGAACAAAGCTAGAAACTCTCTTCTAAAAAAGGAGATCATTATCCCATAATATTTCCTAATGTCATTTGTACTAAATCATTCACTAGAACTCACTAAGGGAGAACTTGAATCTATGTACTTGTGTAAACCCTTCACAATTAATGAGAACTCCTATACTCCGTGGACATAGCCAATCTGGGTGAACCATGTACATCTTGTGTTTGCTTCCCTGTCTCTATCCATTTACATACTTATCCACATTAGTGACCGGAGCAATCTAGCGAAGGTCACAAACTTGACACTTTCTGTTATACTAAAGTCCTCGATGATTTTATGCATTAACATTTGGCGTCGTCTGTGGGAATCGCACTTATTCCTACTCTCTTCAACTTTGTCAAGCTGGTTTCCACCATTCGTACACTCTCTCTTGACCAGGCATCCCTCTTCAACATTGCAAAGCAACGAAAGAATGAACAAAAGAAGTTTGCTCTTCAGGCTAAAGTTGATGAGCTGGAAGCTCAGAACAACAAGATAGCGATGAAGAATGAGATCTTCCAAGAACAGTATGAGAAGGTTTTTAAGATGCTCCACGAGGCTAGATATACTAAAACACACGAACTCATTACCCCTGTGGAAGTCAACCATCAACTGGGTGCCCCCCAATACGGAGGGTCATTTGCCCTCGACATGGGTATTCCTGTTAAGAAGCGAGTTACTCATCGAAATGGCGACCAACATGAGATTTCTCTCAACCTAGCTACTTCGACCCAAAGCAAGAGGAGTGGAGGAAGACACCTCCTTACAGAAGGAGTGGATAGATCGAAAGCCATCTTTCGCGACTGTCAAGACTTCTTAAAGCAACGTCAAGACAATTTCATCCATGTAAGCTCGAAGATCAATGACCCAAGGGTCTTTAAAAGACTCGGTCCCCTCCCATGTCCCAGGCCGGCTACCAATTTGGGGAAGGGGCAACAAGTCTTAGAGAAACACGAAGGTATAGGGGACTCAAAGATGTTCTGACAGACATACCTTGGAAGTCAGTACGGCAAGTCCAGGAAAAAATCACATGCTCTTAATCAAACATTCCTACTTCCAAAAGGAGATGGAGATTTACGAAGAAAGCTCCAGTGGTACATGACTCCACTCAGGACCTTCTTATCTTATAGCTCTGTAAGGAAGTAAACAAGTTGAAAGCGGAATGACAAGTTGAGTTACCTGATTGGAACCAACCTAGGCCTGGCCTTCTTACAGGGAGGATCATCAACACCCTCTCCAAGGAAAGACAAAGCAGAAGTTTAGCTTGCAATTCTATACTGGAAATGAGGACCCAATTGAACACCTTAACCTCTTTGAGTCCACCATGCCATACCGGATGCACACCAATAAAGAGCGATGTCTTCTCTTCCTTTTCACCCTCTCTAGCGGAGCTCTAAACTGGTATTGCCGCCTTCCACCTGAGACGGTAGACTCATTTGAGGAATTGAGGAAACTATTTATTTCTTAACACATTTTCCAGACCGATCGCTTACACTATGTGGATGACTTGTACACTATTCACCAGAAACCAGACGAGTTATTACGTATGTATGTTGGCCGCTTCAACCATGAGTATTCTTGTTGTGCCAAGGTAGATGACAAGACTGCCCTCAAAGCCTTCACGGCATGCTTACGTGACTTTTCTTTAAGTACATAATCAATGCCAACACTTGGAAGACTTACTCTGAGGTGATGGCGCAGGCTTATAATCATGATTCCGCCAAGGCAAGGACATACCAAGAGAAACCCCTAACAACCATCCCTTATCAGCAAGTAGGGAGTGGAAGCCAGACCCACCCAAATGAGAATACCTCAACCTTCCAAACGACAGCAGTGCCTCCCCCTGCCTTACTTAATACTTTGCCAAGTCAACAGACATATCAATCTCAGGGCAAAAGGAAGGATTTTCATCCTCACCAATCTTATTTTAGTAAAAGAAGTAAAGGACACTACCACGATAACCAAGGGTATCGCCATGATAATCCCCGACCCTAGGCAGTCAACACAGTGGGTCAAGAACGTGTTAGGATAGGCCCTACCCCGAGGTATGAGGCATACACACCTTTGAACGCCACATGCGTGGCCATTTACCCTGCAAAGCACACCTGATATCGAAGCCAAAGCCAAGGCACCCAGATTACAAGCTCACGAAGAACACGGGCACATTTTGCTGCTACCACGAGCATAACGGCCATGATGGCGAGAAATGTATCACCTTTCGTGATCATATTGAAGTTTTGGCACGTGAAGGAAAAATTGATCAATTCCCCCTTCACCCTTCTAGGGGTAACTGTAACCAATGCCAGGTGAATGTGATATATTCCATAAGTGGTGGCACACCCATATCTAAATCTTCCAACAGGGCCATGAAAAACAGCGAACGAGCTTTAAGGCCTGGCCACCAAGTGTTTCATGTGGAAGACATCAGGGGAGGCAAGTATTAAAAGCCTAACTGGGATCCAATATGTTTCTACCCTGAGGAAGAAAAAGATATCATCTACCCTCTCAACGACCCACTGATCGTGGAAGCTCACATAGCCAACTTTAAAGTACGACGAATCCTGGTAGACACGGGGGCTTCGATCAATATCATGTTTGTTGAAGCTTTCAGGGCACTTAATGTAGTCGAACACTTGCTCTATCGCTCGATTTCTCCTTTAATAAGTTTCTCCGGTGATATCATGCAACCTTTAGGGAGCATACACTTACCTTTCATCATTGGTACAGGCCCTTACACAGCTACCATTACCACTAACTTCTTGGTGGTTGATTGCCCAACTGCATACAATGTCATATGTGGACACACAAGCATCAATGATCTTAAGGCCATGGTATCCACACATATGTTGTTGATGATATTTCCAACCCCCTATGCCAATGGTTACATCAGAGGAGATCAAATTAGTGCACGATCATGTTACAACACTTCGGTCAAGCAACACCACCTGCCTTTGCCCAAGGAAACCCTTTCTATACATGACCAAGTCATAAAGACCAGCCCGGACGAAGCCAACTTGGATCTTCACAGTGGCAACAGTCAACCCAACGATCCTCGAGATGACACTTTCACCCAGCAATCACAACCCGCTGAAGAGTTGGAGAAAATCTTTATCCCAAAAGATTATCCGGATCATATGGTGAAGATTGGCACCACCTTGTCACCACTCATTCAGTTGGCATTAATCTCTTTTTTGCAAGAGAAAACTGAAGTCTTCACCTGGTCATACGAGGATATACCAGGCATCTCTCCTAATATCATCTGTCATCGCTTAAGTATTGACCCTAAGACCAAGCCAGTGAGACAGAAGTGAAGATCTTATAATGCGAAACGATACGAGGTAATGAAGGAAGAAGTTGAAAAACTCAAAGGCATATGCTTCGTCCGCGAAGTCAATTATCCAACATGGGTAGTAAATGTTGTCCTTGTTAAGAAGAATCTGACCAAGGAAAGTCTCCTACTCTAAAAGGTCTTGTGGAAAATGTGTGTCAACTACACCGACCTAAACAAAGGATGCCCGAATGATAGCTTTCCTCTTCCTTTCATAGACAGACTTGTAGACTCTACGGTAGGGTGTGAACTCCTGAGCTTCATGGATGTTTACTCAGGATACAACCAAATCCCCATGAACCCTCCGAACCAAGAACACACAGCTTTCACTACTGACATGGGACTATATTGCTATAAAGTCAAGCCTTTCGGCCTAAAGAATACAAGGGCGACTTATCAGAGACTAGTCAATTCAATGTTCGCCAAACAGATTGGGAAAAGTATGAAAGTTTATGTTGATAATATGCTAGTCAAGAGCAAACATGCTGACCAACACATCACCAACCTATCTGAAAATTTCACCATTCTGAAGAGGTATCGAATGAGGTTGAACCCCAACAAATGTGTCTTCGGTGTAAGATTTGGCAAATTCTTAGGCTTTATGATTAGCCAACGAGGCATTGAGGCTAATCCTGAGAAGATCAAAGCAATCCTCGATGTGAAGAAACCAGTAACTTCAAAAGACATCCAGAGCCTACTGGCAAGGTGGTAGTCTTAACCAGGTTCATCTCTAAGGCCACAGACAGATGTGCTCATTTCTTCAAAGCACCTAAGGGAAGTAAGAAGTACATTACATGGATTGATGTATGTGCCGAGGCATTCAAGAAGCTCAAGGACTACATGTGTAAAGCCCCTCTGCTCTCCAAACCTGAGGTTAGTGACACTCTCATTATCTAACTATCAGTATCGGTTTCAGCAGTAAGTTCTGTTCTCATTCGAAAGGATGGTAATGTTGAACGACCTGTCTACTATGCTAGCAAGACCTTACAAGATGTGGAGACACGATAATCCAACATTGAGAAATTGGCTCTAGCATTGGTCATGTTTGCTCGAAAGCTTCGCCCTTACTTCCAAGCACACTCCATCATTATGCTTACCAATCATCCTCTTCGACAGATACTCCAAAGTCCTGACACTTCATGGCGAATAATCATATGGGCGATAGCATTGAGTGAGTTTAACATCTCTTACCAACCAAAGCCAGCTGAGAAGGGCCAAGCAATGGCAAACTTCATCTCCGACTTCACATATCCTGTTGACATTGCTTATATGCCTAAAAAAGTGGTTTCATTACCCTCAAAAGCTCAGAAAATAGAATCAACAGCCCCAACATGGAGTCTGTATATTGATGGCTCGTCCAACCAGCAAGGTTGCGGAGTAGGACTAGTCCTTACTACCCCCAACAAAGTGGAAATAGAGTATGCTCTTCGTTTCAAATTTAAGACGTCGAACAATAAGGCCGAATATAAAGCCCTCCTAGCAGACTTACATTTGGCCAAACATTTTGGGGTTAAACAAATTAATATCTTCAGTGATTCCTAATTGGTGGTTAACCAGGTCACCAACAACTTTGACGCTAAAGATAGCTCCATGGCATCATATCTGGCACAAACACAATTGTTTCTCAAACACTTCCACTACCTCGAGCGCCAAATAGTCATGCAAACGCTTTGGCTCACCTCGCCTCAACAGTGGAAGACAAGATTGGGAGAAAAATTCAGGTCGAATTATTGGCAGCACCAAGCACCATGGTCGCAGAATTGTGCAACTTATAACAGGGGGATAGTTGGATTACCCTGATTTATAAATTCCTTGCTCATGGCACCCTTCCAAATGACAAAGTCCAAGCTAAGCAGATTCGATACAAGTCTACCCGTTACTTGATCATTAATGACCAACTCTACAAGCGGGGTTATAACCTACCATACTTGAGATGCCTTACGCCTGCGGAGGTGAAAATTGTCCTTCGGGAAATACATGAAGGAGTCTGCGGAGATCATGCTGGATCTCGATCCCTCGCACACAAGGCTTTTCTCCAATGATATTACTGGCCAACACTCCACCAAAATGCCATCAGAATATCTCGCTTATGTGATAAGTGTCAACGCTACGCAACTATTCTTCACTCCCCTCTCGAGTCGCTCACTCCTATGATCAGCCCTTCGCCCTTCGCCCAATGGGGACTTGATTTGATTGGCCCAATACCTGCAAGGAAGGCCAAGGTCCGCTATGCAATTGTTGCAGTTGACTACTTTACAAAGTGGGCCGAAGTAGAACCCTTAGCAACCATTACTGAGGCAAAAATAGAAGACTTCGTATGGAAGAACATCCTTTGCAGATTCGGCATTCCCAATGCGACAGTCACTGACAACAGGCGACAGTTCGATAACAATAAGTTTAGGATGTTCTGCTCTAAGTTCAACATCAACTTATGTTTTGCCTCCCCAGCTCAAACCCAGTCTAATGGACAAGTTGAAGTCATCAACAAAATAATCAAGCGAACTTTGAAAACCAGCTTGGACAAGGCTAAAGGTTGTTGGCCAGAATTTGTACCCCAAGTTCTTTGGTCATACCACACTTCGTATCGGACATCAACAAGAGAAACCCCATTCTCACTTGGTTTTGGTACAGAGGCAGTTGTCCCAGTTGAGCTTGAGCAAGCAACATTCCGAGTCCAAAACTACATGCAAAGTGAAAATGACAAACAACTTACCCTCAACTTAGATCTAGTCGAGGAACACAGAAACCAGGCTTACGTGAGGAATGTCGCCTACAAGTAGTGTATCTCCAACTATTATGACTCAAGGGTCAAACCTCGTTCTTTCAAAGTAGGGGACTGGGTATTGAAGAAAAAATTACTCTATGATAGAGTTCCGAGTAAAGGAACACTTAGTCCAAACTGGGATGGACCGTTTGAAGTTGTTGGCATCAGTCGCCCTGGCTCCTACAAGCTTAGAAGCTTCGATCGCAAGACCCTTGACTATCCATGGAATGCTGATCACTTGAAGTACTATTACAAGTAAACTCACATAGTACAAGTGTTAAGGTTCAGCCATTCGGCATCCTATGTAACAAAGACCATTTGGCATGAATTCAATAAAGAGGTGATTTAGACAACTCGGTCATAATCCTTTTACATTCCTAGCAATGAAACAATAGGGTTCAAAGCTTCAACATGAATGCTTCCAACGAGAAATAAAGTCGAAGTATATGTCAGCAAGACTATACAAATAAACAAACAGCTCCACAGTATATTCGTTCAATCTTACCCAAGTTATGGCTTATATCCAAGCAAAGGATTTGCTCAAACATAGCCAAGCATTCATCAATGATAGTGCAAATACTTGGTAATTAACATCAAACTATACTGTGCAAAGTCATGAGCATCTATAAATAAAAAGCTCTCAGGCTTACAACATGGCATATGCCATACAAACAACAAACTAGTACATCCAGAGTACATGGCACATGCCACACAAATAATAAACTCATACATCCATAGTACATGCAGAAAAAGAGGGCATTAGGAGTCATCCTCATCTGAGGCTGAACCCCCGACAATATCACTTTGTGTTTCAACCCCATCATCATTACCACCTTCCTCAGCATCTCCAGGACCATCCTCACTCTCATGAGACTGCTCACCGATACTAGTCTCATTATCAGAGTCATCATCATTACTAGGATCAATTGCGAGGATGAGGGCTTCACCTTTTTGTCGGTACTCATCCATCTCATCACGGTACTTTTGAATAATGTTTTCATTGTTTTAATGCTCAAGGACGGCCATCAATTTCCTTTTCTCAAAATTAGCCGCCAGGATGCAGTGAGGTCTAAAGGCATCTTGAAAGGCCTGGGAACCTAAGAACTCCTGCACGGCTACGTCCCTCTCAGTTGGGATACTCCTCTTCAGCCCAAAAACCTAAACCAAGGCACTATCCAACTCCCCTTGAACCTTGGAAACCTTAAGGATGGTTGTCTCCAACTGTTTCTTAGTCGCTTCCAATTGTTTCTTGAGCCTCACTTTCTCACCATTCCGCCTCTTCAAACTCTCAAAATTTTGATCCTTAAGATGGATGGCATCAGCCAAAGCTTTGCTCATTTTTCTGGCGTCATTCACAAGCTGCATATTCTCTTTAAACTTTGCCTTGTACCGCTCGACCTCTCGTAATCTATCATCGTACTCGATCATGACCTATATGATAAGATGATCATCGCTACCAGGAAAAAGAGGGGAGAAAATAAAGAAACGATAAAGTAACACTTACATAAGAAGATAACCTCATCATTCGATCACGATCTGATTTGTTTTCATCTAGCGGCTCGCCAAGCTCATCAACAGTGGATCGACGTCCTACTAGGCAATTATTGACATACCTAAAACTACTTGGCTGCATGGCAACCTTCAAGTCCTTCCAATGAATGCTGCCAACCTCTTCCTTATACTTCCTCTTACGGCTGGAGTTATGGTCACCTGCTTGGTCAGTAGACTTCATGGTTGGAGGAAAGATGGGATTGATGGTAAGAAGAGGAGGCAACAATCGTCTCTCTTCCCCTGCAACTATGGCAGCAGCACACCTGATGGCCTTAACTTTAGCCTTCTTTGAGGCAGCAATCTTGAGGACCTCCTCTTGTGACTTAGGTTTAGGGGTTGGCCTCACCCGATGCTTACAAGCTCCCTTGTGAAACAAAATGTCGCCTATGAGGACTAACATGGGTGATTTCCCTTTCTTGGCGATAGTCTCCCCTTTCTTGCCCACTTTCTTAATTGAACAAGAAAAATCAAAGTAAGGAATGCAACTTTGTAAAAGAAAGAAGGGGCGAAATGAAAGATACAAATTACTTGTTCGTCTCTGGCACTCTGACACTAAGGGCTGGAAACCGTACTTTCGAAATAAGGGTCGTAGCTTGCCTAAGTGTCTATCCTCTTTGGGCACCCTCAATACCTTCTCTACGTCAGCTAGCTCCCGTCCGGACAGCTTGATGGTCCCTCGCATCACTGCACGAAGAAAAATGTTAGAAGCAAGAGAAAATCACAACAAATAGCAAGTAATGCAAACAATGGATACATTACAACCTACGGTCTGGAAGTGAGTAGGAACATGTCGCTCAAACGTGACACCCTTAGCATACTCCCAATCATTATAAAGAAAGCACCAACGGTTTTTCCAAGTGCAGTACGCCTTTTTCTTACCAAAGACAATACGCTCTCACTCACTCTGACATGTACACTCGGCATACCCAGTATATGCTTTCACCGAGCGCATCTTATAGCAGTAGCACCACTGATAAAAGGAAGGCTCACCTAACCCACATTCCATCCAAATAATATAAAACTCAATCAAGGTATCCTAAAAAGCAGGGTAGAGTTGCCCAAGCGCATATCCAATGAAAGATAGCATCTGTTGCAACTACGAGTGCAAAGGCAGCTTCACCCCTAAAATCAATAATATCTGGGTATAGAACATAACATGACCCTTGGGCTGTTCAGAAGACAATTCTTCATGATGCACCAAGCGCATTCCTACACTACGAGGGATACTACATGACTGCCTTAGGGCCTCAAGCTGCTTTTCGCTATCTAGCAAGTTTTTCATTAAATGGTCTGCTGTGAAATCAGAGTGAAATATGGGTATGGCGTCACAAACAACCCTCTCACCCACTGACATGATGGAGGAAAAACCAATATTGGCTAAGGTTTGACAATTGCAAAGATCACCCAATCTCAAATTTTTTGTACAAGACTCTAACAAAGGCCCTGAAGACTCCAACATTGCAAGCTCAAACCTAGAGTTAGAGCTAGGGGTGCCCTCATCACTAGGACTTCAAGACTCTGACATCTACAACAAACAGAAACAAACTCTATCACCACATGAAAGATCGAAACATAAGGAAGTTCCTAGGGTATGAAGAAAAGCTCAATCAGTTCATTATGTTCTCAACCAAATACATGAACACTCAAACAATTCAACAAGAATGAAAACATGTGATCTAGTGGAGAAGACTACCGACCTGAAAATGGTGCAAAGCAATGCCAGAATCCCTCTCAACTAGAAAGCACTCTGTCTCCAAAAATCACTACAAAATGAGCAAATGAAGACAATGAAAAGAGTGGAAACTTATCATTCTTATATGGTTCAACATGGCCAAAGAAATTCAAAATTCAAAATTCAAAATTCAAACCATGAGAAAACCCCACATGGAAAGTCTTCAAACTTCCACACAAGCTCTTCCTCTCCCCCTTAAAAAAAAGGGGGGGTGAACACAAAAGCCTCATCAATGGAGGACAACCACAATACTCAAAAGCTTCACACACTCTTGATCAAGATAGTGTGAAGCAAAACCAATTTATGGTGGAAATCAAAAGCTTCATCAATGGAGGACAACCACAAATCTCAAAAGCTTCACACACTCTTTATCAAGATAATGTGAAGCAAAATCAATTTATGGGGTCAAGAAAGCTTTATCAATGGAGGGCAACTACAATCCTCAAAAGCTTCACACACTCTTGATCAAGATAGTGTGAAGCAAAATCAATTTATGGTCTCAACTCCAAAGCTTCACCTACAAAGCTTTAACTCCAAAACTTCACCTACAAAGGCTTCAACTCCAAAGCTTCACCTACAAAAGCTTCAAAAAAGTTTCACCTACAAAAGCTTCACCTATAAAGCTTCAACACAAAAGCTTCACCTACAAAAGCTTCACCTACAAAAGCTTCAACACAAAAGCTTCACCTACAAAAGCTTCAACACAAAAGCTTCACCTACAAAAGCTTCACGCACTCTTGATCAAGATAGTGTGAAGCAAAATCAATTCATGATACCCAACAATGCTTCAACCTCAAAGTTTCAACACAAAAGCTTCACCTATAAAACTTCAACATCAAAACTTCACCTATTAAAAAAAATATTTTCAAAAATTCGGAAATTAAAAAAAAAAAAAAAAAAGGGCCTAGGCCTCCCTTTCTTTGGGCCTAACAACTTTCATACCAAATATATGAAGGAGGAGTTTTGGGCTACCACTTAAAAAGGAAAATAGTGAAGTTTTGATACTCTGGAAAATTGGCTACTAGCAAGACACCTCATTCGTCAACTCCCTCGACCGGAGACTTGAGGGACTCCTACCATATGCTACTACACCTTGATACTCGGAAGTCTCATGACCACTCAGTGACTTAGATTTTTCAAGTCTCCAACCGAGAAGTTTTCCTCACTCGGGAAATTAAGGAAGCATTACCTCAACCTACATGCTTCACTCACAAAGCTTCAACATACAAGCTTCAACAAAAAAATAAAAAATTCAAAGAACTTAGTGAATGAGGCCTTGGTGTATTTAACAAAATACATTGAAATGAAGCAAAGCTTATTTATTGCTATCTTCGATAAGTTACAAATATGTACATGTACATGAATCAAAATAAATAAACACGATAGAGCCTTCACAAAGGTTGCTTATGAGAAGTCTCAGCAGTCGACACAGCCCCAGAAAGAGGAGGCACCGGAGGGTGATCATTTGGAGCCTCAGTACTGGGCAGAACCCCAAAATGAGAAGGCACCGAAGGTTGATCATTTAGAACTTCATTACACGGTACAGCCCCAGAAGACGAAGGCAATAAATGCCTTTGGAACAAACTCACAAACCTCTGATGATCAAGTAAAATCTGACTATCAGATTCCTGCAGCTGGTCAAGCTTCCTTTTCATATTTGTAGCATAGTCATGTGCAAGTCTATGCAACTGTTTATTCTCATGCTTGAGCCCTCTGATCTCCTGTTTGAATCTTATCACTTCAGCCGCCAATGATTCAACTTGGTGGGTTCGAGCAAATAAGCATTGGGCCATATTAGACACAGAACCTGCACACTGAACACTGAGAGACAGAGAATCCTTAACAGCCAACTCATCAGACTGTTTGGAAAGTAGTGTTATCTTTGGGAGTGAGAAGGTTCCTGGCCACCACCGCAACGGTCATATCATTCTTCATCACAGAGTCCCTAACGGTAAGAAGACCAGTAGGGAATTAAAAAGATGAGCGCCATATGTTGTCTTGAGGAGACATAGCTGCCTCTTCACCAAAGTTCAAGTCAAAACGACGATCGGATGAGCCAGACATTTTCAGAAATGATGAAGGAGAACTGAGGTCCAATAAATCTCTGAAGTACAAAAATAAGGGGAAAATTCCTACAAACAATAACTCTCTGAAAGTACTTCTTGTACACAATCGGTGCCCTTATAAAAGAAAGGGCAGCAGGACCGTTGGTTCAAAAATTGAAGAGGCACCACTCTCCGAGTTTCGAGAATAGGATTTTCCTGAGTAAAATATGTCGACATTCTCCACACACAACATCAGCTCCTTGGGTACCACATATAACTTTACCAAAGATCTCTGACAAAGTTTAGACACATAAATTTTGACGGTCCAGCTACCCTACTATTACCCACAAGGGTAAAGGAACAGCACCATAGCTTGATAAATGGAAAGTCCCTATATGTGTCAACCTCTGTGCTCTGTGGCAATGCAGACTGGCAAAAATACCCAACCTTTACTCATATTGAGAAAATACTCCCAACATGATTGCTTTCTCAAAAATCGAAGAGGCATCGCTCTTCGAATCTCGAAAGCCAGACTCCCACCAGGATTACTTTCTCAAAAATCGAAGAGGCACCGTTATCCGAATCTCGAAAGCCAGACTCACAATAAGATTGTTTTCTCAAAAATTGAAGAGGCACCGCTATCTAAATTTCAAGAGCCAGATCCCCAACAGGATTGCTTATTCGAAAACCGAAGAGGCATCGCTCTCCGAACTTCGAGAGCCAGATTTCCTTGGATAAAATTTGTCTGCAATCTTCACACACAACATCAGCTTTCCAGATACCACAGACCACTTTTTGAAAGTGCTCTGACAAAGTTAAAACAGCAGCTCCCACTACATTTCTACGACCGAGAAGGGTAAAGGAACAGCGTTACTACTCGCTGTTGGGACAATTCATATATATGTCGACCTCCATCCTCCACAGCCAGGCAGACCTGCAAATAAAAAAAATGCTCAACTTTTCTTCACATCCGAGAGGGCACTCTCAGCAAAGTCCCTCAAAATACTCAGCTTCTTTTCCCCCCCCCCCCGATAATACCTCTGTAAACAAGCCACACCATAGCAAGATTATCTCATATCATCAGGGTTAAAAGCAAGAGTATCCCATATCATGCTTTTTTCCTGTCTTTTCCTTTGCCCTTACTCTTACCTGCAGGACAAAAAGAAAGAACGCAATTAGTCGAAACCTGAAATCAAACTTTCGATCTGGAACTGATTGCCCGGAATCTTTGCATGGTTGCTTGCCTCACATTGCTTTCAAGTACTCATCCTCAACTGTTGTCAAGATCACGAATTTATTCGAAAAATACCTTAGAACAGTCGATACAATATTGGCTCTTTACACTGAAGCTGCCAAGCATGGATGAGTCTCTGAGAAGTAGTATTTTGAACGACCATTCAAATGCAAAGGTTGCACACCACTTCTGTGATGCAAAAGATTGAAGCAGAAAGTTCAATGATGAGCTGGAACAGATTACTATAGCATGACGCCCTCCCTGCAGAACCGCATAATCCAGACAGATGAGTCTAAGTCAAATCCAAGCTCGACATCATTGCCCTATCCGAATAGCTCGAGTAACTTCAACAACCTTTCACTGACATCGTCGCCAAAAAGCAAAGCCTCACCATGCCATATCCACTACCTTGTCAATAGCAAAAGTATCCCATATCATCAGGGTCGAACGTACTTTAGATTTGAGGGACTTGTTTTGACCCTCAAATTTTTGAGTCGACCTTATACTTTGGAGGAAACCAGAAAACCCTCCAGCCCGGTTCAAGAGTAAGCTTATAGAAAGTTACTTTTTCAAAAGCAAAAGTGGCTCATATCATCTCTTCTCCTTTTGCTTCTCTTTATCCTTCTTGCTGCCTGTAAGATAGGGAGAATGAGAACAATCAGCCGGAACTCGAAATCAAACTTTTGATTTGGGACTGATTGCTTGGAACTCTGATTGCTTACCTTGTCTGTCACCTCTTTCGGCAAATCTCCTAGCTTGGCCACTTGGGGGACTCTTACTACATGGTTTGTATCGCGCTTGACAAAGCCTGAAACTACAAGTAAGCTTCAAGTGAAATTGATACATTACCTTGTGCATCTCCACCGGTTAAAGATACCACCCTTGGATAGAGGAAAAGTGTTTCCAGAGAAGATGCCACATCTACCTATGAGACAGAAAAGGCAAGTGAAAACGATACCACACTTCGGTACTTAGAAGTTTCGTGATTACTCAGCGGCTTAGATCTTGCAAGTCCCCAACCGAGGAACTTCCCTCACTCGGGAACTTAGGGAAGCACTGTTTGTACCATAATTGACCAATCCTGAAACTACCAAGCACCGGTCAACGTTATACCATCTAGGACCCATAAGAGTGTCTCTCTAACCAGGAAGCCAATCACAACACGACACGTGTCAACATCAGAATCCAATCATAGCGCGACATGAGTCAACATCAGAAACCAATCACAACACAACACGTGTCAATGTCAGAACAGAGCTAGAAACTCTTTTCTATAAAAGGAGATCATTCTCCCACAATATTTCCTAATGTCATTTGTACTAAATCATTCACTAAAACTCACTAAAGGAGAGCTTGAACCTATGTACTTGTGTAAACCCTTCACAATTAATGAGAACTCCTCTACTTCATAGACATAGCCAATCTGGGTGAATCACGTACATCTTGTGTTTGCTTCCCTGTCTTTATCCATTTACATACTTATCCACATTAGTGACCGGGGCAATCTAGCAAAGGTCACAAACTTGACACTTTCTATTGTACCAAAGTCCTCGCTGATTTTGTACATCAACAAGGTTTATAAACTCCACAAGGCATTTTATGGCTTAAAATAGGCACCTAAGGCCTAGTATGGAGAGATTTATACTTAATTCTCTCTTTGTGGTTTTGAAAAGAGTCGAAGTGAAACAACTCTTTACACCAAGACAAGGGGAGAGTCTGAGATACTGATTGTGTCCATCTATGTAGATGATATAGCGTACACAGGCAATAGTAAAATCATGTTGGAAGAGTTCAAATAAGATATGATGGAAAAATATGAAATGACTTATCTTGGCCTACTTCATCATCTTCTTGGTATGTGGATTATTTAAACTCACTCAAGAATATTTATCCATCAGAGAAAGTATGATGCTTCTTTATTAAGAAAGTTTGGTTTGAATGATTGTAAACCAGACTCTACTCCACTGGTAGAAACTAAGAAATTAAGCAAAGATAATGGGAGTGGACCAACTTGTGAAGAATAATATAGGAAAGTAATTGGCAGCTTTTTATATCTCACAGCCACTATACCTAATTAATGTATGATGCTAGCTTGCTTGCCAGATTCATGAACAAACCTACCAACAAGCGCTATAAGACAACAAGAAGGGTGCTGAGATATGTTAAAGGGACTCTAGATTATGGGCTGGAATATGTGAAAGGAATGAATGTTGTTTTGATCAGATTTTGTGATAGTGATTAGGGTGGGTCGATTGATGACAACAAGAGTACTTCTGGATATGCCTTCTCCTTTGGCAGTGGTATTTTTTCATGGGCCTTTGTCAAACAAAACTGTGTAGCACTCTCAACAGCAGAAGCTGAGTACATAAGTGCATCTCAGACCACTACATAAGCAATTTGGCTCAAGTTTGTGCTAGATGACTTTGGAGAACTTCAAACTGAAGCTACTCCATTGCAGTGTGATAACATATCTGCAATAGCAATTACTAAGAATCTTGTGTTCCACCAGAAAACCAAACATATTGATCGAAGATACCACTTCATTAAAGATGCTTTGTAGGAAGGAATCATTGATCTTGTATATTGTCCTACAAATGAGCAGGTGGCAGACATTTTAAAGCTTTGGCAAAGGACAAGTTCAACTATCTCAAAGATAAACTTGGAGTAAAGTCATCTCAAAACTTAAAGGGGAATGTTGAATTGTAAGTTATGAGCTATTTTAGAAAGGCTTATTATACAAAATAGTCCCTAAGGTTTGCATGATCAATATAAATGGTCCATGAGATTTAAAATCAACATAAATGGTCCCTGAGATTGTCCATCATCCATGATTTTGGTCCTTCCATTAAAAGCTCTTTGGGTAATTTTCAAAGCTTCGTAACTTCATCATTCTTAACTAAATTTGACCCATAATATATCAAAATGAAGATAAGAAAGTGAAGAACAAGATTATATCTATTTGGAAGCCCAATGATTGCTTGAGATGACCAGAAAATAGTCTAAAAAGTGAATAGTCTGCGGGAAAACTGGAAATTCGCCAGCAACTAGGTAAATTTAAATGTTCATAACTTCTTCAATACTCAACGAAATCGAGTGATTCAAAATGAAAATCATACATCTCGACGAGACAAAGAAAATGGTACCATTTCGAAGGCTAAATCACCGTCATTTGGTCGGACAACGACTCGAAAGTGGCTAACCATTTTTGAGTTAGCCACTTTTGAGCAGTTTTCTAGCCAAACCACGGCGAGTTAGCCTTCAAAAAAGGTACCATTCTCTTCCTCTCATCAAGAATTATGATTTGTGCCTTTGAATCACTCAAGTTCGTTGAGTATTGAAGAAGTTATAAACGTTTAAAGTTTACCCAGTTTCGAGCTAGTTTTCTAGTTTTCCCGCGGACTAGTCACCTTTCAGGCTATTTTCTGGCCATCTCAGTCAATCATTGGGCTTCCAAATAGGTATACTCTTGTTCTACACTTTCTTATCTTCAATGTGATATATTATGGGTTGAATTTGGTTAAGAATCGATTGAGTTAGGAAGCTTTAAAAATTGCCCAAAAAGTTTTTAACAGAATGACCAAAATCTTGGATGGTGGATAATCTCAGGGACCATTTCTATTGATTTTAAATCTTAGGGACCATTCTCTTCCTCTCATAGAGAATTATGATTTGCGCCTTTGAATCACTCAATTTCGTTGAGTATTGAAGAAGTTATGAACGTTTAAAGTTTATCCAGTTTCGGGCTAGTTTTCCAGTTTTCCCGCGGACCAGTCACCTTTCAGGCTATTTTCCGACCATCTTAGGCAATCATTAGGCTTCCAAATGGTATACTCTTGTTCTACACTTTCTTATCTTCATTTTGATATATTATGGGTTGAATTTGGTTAAGAATCGATTGAGTTAGGAAGCTTTGAAAATTGCCCAAAAAGTTTTTAACAGAAGGACCAAAATCTTGGATGGTGGATAATCTCAGGGACCATTTCTTTTGATCATGCAAATCTCAGGGACTATTTTGTATAATAACCCCTTTAGAAATAAGCCTTGTTCTAAATTATGTATTCACTTAGTCTAGAATATTGACAAGTGTAAGGCAAAATGAGGTAAGGCTATGGATGCCATGTGTGAGAATCCTAGATTATGACCGAATGAGTGGCTGAGATCATTTGGTTGTAATTGAGATTATTCCAGTTGTGCAACTAACTAGGATACTAAGCATATATTGCTGCAGTCCCATGTTTTCAGTGTGAATGAAATGGAAGCATTCCTCTGCTAATTTGCAAAGAAGAGAATATCGATACCACTCTTATCTTATTCTTCTTCGATCATCATTTTCTCTTAGAATTAGAAGTTTTGCATCCCAAAATTTCCAAGAACACTAACCGATAACACAAAAAAGATGCGAGGTATATGGAGGTTCATGACTTGTTCTATCCAATGACAACTATGTGAAATGTCCTGAATGTGGTATGCCTCATACTCCATCCTTTTTTAGGACTCTTTGTTGAGAAAGAAATCTCTGATTGATTTACCATATATTGTAAATTGATAATTAGTTATTTACTTCCTTTTTTAGTCTTTGGTCCGGCCTTGATTGTAGGCAATAGGACAGGAATGTGTTGAATGATATGTATATAAGAATGTAAACCTAGTTGAATGAATATACAAGGAAATACAATTCCAATACAATTCGTTTTCTTAGATGGTACAAGAGCATTAATCTGGGAAAAACACAAAGCACAGTTATAAGGCAGACACGATCATGGGCGACAAGCCAGACTCGAGGTCAACCATTTCAGGCATGACTTCTCATTCAAAATGGGAAAATCCCAACCATCCACTTTATCTCCATCACTCGGACCAACCCTTGCAATCCTCGTGCCATAGCCATTGGTGGAAGACAACCACATCACATGGGTTCAATCTATGAGTATGGCCTTAACAGTTAAGAACAAACTCGACTTTGTCAATGGGATAATCAAGAAACCAAGTGAAAACAATCCTGATGAGTTGTAACAATGGAATTGTTGCAACAACTTGGTCAAGACATAGCTACTAGGTTCCATGTCAAAAGAAATTTCAGGGAGTGTCATCAACTACAATAACGCTGGACAGATATGGACCGATTTGCAGGAAAGGTTCTCACATGTGAATAAGTCAAATTGTTCCCTGTCGAGAACAAGATCCATGACTGCGTCCAAGGCAACAAGAGTGTAAGTTCTTACTTCACTAAACTTAAAAGTCTACAAAATGTGATGCTTTGTGTTCTATTCCAACATGCAGTTATGGAACGAAGAAGGAGATGACCTCGTATGTTGAAACTCAGAAAACCATGAAGTTCATTATGGGACTAAACGAATTGTATGTTACGGTTCGAAGCAATACTCTAATCCTTGAACTATTGCTTATGGTAAACAAGGCATATGCGTTGGTCCTTCGACATGAATGCTAGGCAGAGGTTTCCAATGGGAAGAGTACACAACCGGAGGCTGATGTCTTTGCAGTGAAGAATTCGTTTCAAGAACCTGTGGAGGAGAACAATGAGGTGCAATGTGGAAAGTAAAATAATACAAACCACACCACCAAGAACTGTCGTGCACATATCAAGTACACTTTTTGCAGATGGAAAGGCCACACTTTCGAATTTTGTCAAAAATGGAAAGCATGAGACAATGCCTAGTTTCCCGTTTTCTCAGGAGGATTGCAAGCAAATCCTTTAGATGTTAAACAAGAACAAGTCATCCTTTGCCAATCAAGTTGGTAATCATTCTAGTCAAGAAGAACTTTCAGGTAAAGCCTTCTCTTTTCCATATTGATGTGAAAATTAACTTAACACACAAATTAAACCCTCTTGTTGACAATTGTCGTATGGATAAGTAGGGATCGTTCTAAACCGATGATTAGGAGGGATTGCTAATCTACTCTAAACTGACTTTAAAACACAAACTAAGCTTGAAAACACTTAACAAGACTCAAAAAACTTAAAACAAACTGAAAAGACTCAAAACTAACTAGAATGACTCAAAACAGCTTAAAACAACTAAATAGACTCAAACTAGACACTAGGAAGTGATTTGGATGAAAATTGAATTAAACTTGACTCAAAACACTTAAAATCACAAACTAAGACAAATTCTAACTATATTGATACTCTAAAGTAAAGGGGGATTTGGTTTTGACGAATTTGAAACAAACAAACAAATTGTAAAACTAAACAGATTGTAAAACGAATTTTGGGAAATAAGATGGTTGATGGATTAGCTAGAGGTCCATTCTTCACAAATGACACACTTGTACATGAATCGATTTCCAATTGCTTTTCAATAAATTATGAAGCGTAACACCCCAGATTAACCGTGATGCACTAATTAACCCTCAGATTTTCCTTTACTCATTGAATTGGATGAATGCATGCGACAACCCAAATCATTCTCCAAAGGTCCCATACATGAATGAATAATAGAGATACAATCAGAGATCATTACGTTCCATGAAAATCATAAGTGTTGACAAGACATTCGTAACTATGAATGCATGATATGTTTACCAAGAATTCAATTAACGTGATTATGACTAGCAACCTTCACTACTCATGAATATAAATTTGTAACAATTAGGTGAAACTCATTTATATTCTAGCATCAAATTCATGCATGAAAACTAAGTATGCATCCTTAATCAACATACAAGAATCAGTTTTGAAGAAAACAGTTAATTGAATTGCATTCACAACTTATCAAATCACAATTGGAAGAAATCAATTCATATCCCAAGGACGTTCATGGCTTCGAACTTCCCCCTAGCTAAGTAGGGGTTTAGCCACTCATAGTTACAGCAAAATAAGAGAATAATAAAATAGACATTGAAAGTAAGAACGAAGTACACCTAAAACACTCCAATCCTCAAGCTTGAAGCGTCAAAAGCCCTTCTTCTTCCCCACCTTGCTGCGGCATAAGTAACAATGGATGTTTATGGCTGAATGAAGGGGTAAGAGATGTGTAAAGGTTGAATGGGGCTGCGGCAAGGAAAAGAGAATGGTTGGAATTGTGTATGGGAGTGAATGGATGTGTAGAATGGTCAATAATTGATGCCCCTTCCTAATGAAATATACAACTATTTATAAGGAGAGGATGGATTAGGTGAGTTAGGTGAGTGCACATTCCATTCAATTTAGGTAGGTTAGGTGAGTGCACCAACAACTCAAATCTGGTAGGTTAAATGAGTTCACCAACCATTCTTGCAACTTGCACTCCAGATTTGTAGCATGTTTCTAGCCTCATTTAAGCACCAAAAATGTCCATCCAACTTGCTCCCCATGCATGCACTCCAATTCAATCCAAAACTGCACCAAAAGGCACCAAAATGCCCTTTCTTGCCACTTTAGCCTACAAACACATGAAAATGGCTTGAAATACTAAATCAACTAAGAAATAACAACATAAATGCACAAGAACAAGCTAACTAAGTCACATAAATATGCTCCTATCAAATTTCCCCACACTTAGCTTTTGCTAGTCCTCGAGCAAAACAAAACAAAACATAACCTAAACCTTCCAACATTTGCCTCAGGGATTTCCAATGAACATGACATGCCAAAGATCACTACTCACATGAATTTTAGCAATCCTTACTCTCGAGCATACACTTAATCATAGTCACCATTCACTAGCTTGCATTTAATCAATTAAAACAACATTTTGAATGTAGTAACATGCCTTAGAGAATTCCCTCAATTCCTTACCAGATTCTCTCTTATTTTCACACAAGATTTTCTGACTACACTCCCTACAGTAGATATATGTGAGAAGATTAATATAAACATGAAAACTAGTACTCACATATGTTTATAACTAAGAAAGCAATTTCTGGAATTATTAATGCATGTATATATATGATCTCATGGATGGAAAGCCACTACTTAGAATCGAGAACCAGGAATTCCATATGCTCATACCAATTTCAAACTCCACAAATTGAAACACATAACACCCAAGATTGAAGTCAAAGGGTTGTAATGAGGCTAAGGTAATGGTTAACAAGGAAAGGTAAGGGTAGACAAACGTTCTTAAAGCAATAATGAGCAAAGTAGTGAAATTGACACTTAGAATTCACTTTTGAATGCAAAAATCCACTTTAAACACAAAGGAAAAGTTCACAAAACACTCAGGATCAGATTCAATCTTTTGGACCCTTTTTTTAACAATCAACACTTGTGAGTTCATTCTCACTTATTTTCAACTTGTTTCTTTCTTTTCTACACATATTTTTTTCTTTTCTTTCTTTTGTTGGAAATAACCTTCCCTCACACTTGTTTTCTGCATAATGTTGATCAAATTGAATTCCTTCTAAGTCATGCTCCATTATACTTCAAGAACAAGGGTATGGATAGTCCTATTCTAGGCTCGGTAGGGATAATGTGTCTAACAAAGAAAATAGGCTAAATAAGGCTCAAAAGGGTTAAACCTACAAAATAAATGCATGGGATGAAGGCTTTTTGGCTCTAATGGTAAATACTAAACAACTTCATCTTGTTATGTGTTATGCATTCAATTTCAAGCTTTGAATGGAACGGGCATGAGTTCTAGTATTTGGAACTATAATGATGAAAACGCATTCTAAATAGCAACCAAGCAAAGAATAATGAGATCATGCAATGACTTAGAAAACAAGAATGCACAGATTAATAACTCTCCAAATAACGTTTAGGCTCAAGTCTCACAGGTTTGTAGCGTTAGTTTGAGTTCCTTCCTTCAAGCATGTTACAAAAACTAATTTTTTTTTTTTTTAATGATTACATGTGAATTCGTAAACATCAACTATAACCAAGTATTAACCAAAGAGCATATCAAGCTTCCACCTATGTTTATAACTTTCTTTAACAGTCAGGTACTTAAAAACCAAATTCTCATCATTGTGTTGGAAGGTACCCTAAGACACAAACACACAAAAAACGACTCTTTTAGGTTTGATTTTCATCAAATTTTCGAATTTCTTTTCAAAACACACTAAAACGGCTCAAAATGTACTAAAAACACTTAAAACAGTGAGAAACAATTCTAGTTATGCTAGGTGGTAAAATCCTACGAATTTGCAATAAAAACACTTGTTACCCCCCCCCCCCCCACACTTAACCCAAACATTGTCTTTAATGTTTCAAATATAGAATTACACTTAAACAGGCAAACAACACAACTAACAAACATGACAAGCATGGCAAAGTAAAAACAAGAAAGAGTAGAGTTTAGGAACGCAAATCTGGTTATGGAGTTCTGAGCAAGGAAAAGGAGAATTCCTTGGTGATGGTGATTTGATGGCATTGTACAGCGAGGCTTTGCTCTTTGGCGACTGATACGTCAATATGTTGTTGAAGCTTCTCGAGTTCTTGGATTCAACTCAGATTCCTTCTGCTGGGTTGATTGATTGTGCAGGCAGCATTCTTCTCTACTTGTTTCTTCTGCATGGCAGGCAGGCACGAGGTAGAGGTGATGGTCTGTTTCTTTGTTCAATTTGTTCAAGTGCCGACCGATTGCTTTCTTTCTCCTTGTCCCGTAGGCAAGAGCAAGGGTAAAGGAAAATGATGCCATGAGATATCTTTGCTTTTGACTCTGATGATATGAGGTACTTTTACTTTTGAAGAAGTATCTTTCCACAGGTTTATTCTTGAACTGGGCTGGGGAGCTTCTTAGCAAGGAAGAGGAGACTTGATCTTGAAGGAAATCAGACCATAAGCAGTCTGACATGGCAAGTGATCCTTAGTTTAGTTGAGGATGAATCAACACGTTGTCTCCACATGCTTCAAGCTATCATTTTCACTTGCCTTATTTGTTCTCCAGGCAGATGTGGTATCTTTTCTGGAAGGATAAGATGTTGAAGATGAATACTCGAGAGCAATGCTAGGTAAGCAATCAGGAAGGGGTTCCAGGCAGTCGGTTCCATATCAGAAGATTGATACCAAGTGATGGCTGATTGCTCTCTTTCTCCTTATCCCGTAGGTGAGAAAAGACAAGGAAAAAAACAAGTAGAAAGCATGATATGAGATACTCTTGCTTTCAACCTTCATGATATAAAATACTTTTGCTCTTGATGACTTGTTTGCAGAAGTACCCCAGGGGATGAGGAACACTAAGTAACTCGAGAAGCTTCTTTAGGAATGCATTTTCAGAGATGACGAAAGGTTGAGTAAGTCTGCCTTGTTATGGAGGGTGAAGGTTGACATTTATAGGAATTTCTTTATAACCGGTAGAGGTACTATTCTTTTACCGTTGGATGATTTAACAGTAAGATTCACATGCTTTCTACTTTGTCAGAAATCTTTGATAAAGTGGCCCATAATTTGCGCAAAGCTGAGGTTGCATGTGACAGGTGCTGACAAGTGGTTTCTAAGCAAGCCCAGCTTTTGAGAAAGCATGCGCCTCTTCGATTTCTAAGCAGACGCCTCTTCTTTCTGGAGCTCCGTCGAGTGCTGATATTTATAAAGGCATGCATTACGTTCCAAAGAACACTTGAATTTCCTCCTGTAGAAACTCCCTTCTTGCACTTCTGAGATCTTGATTTGTCCGACCTCTTCTTTTTCTTCAACACCTTCGAAAATGTCTTGCCCATCTGACCGTCCCTTCTTGCACTTCTGAGATCTTGATTTGTCCGACCTCTTCTTTTTCTTCAACACCTTCGAAAATGTCTTGCCCATCTGACCGTCGTCTTAACTTGAATGTCGGGGAAGATATTGACATGTCTTCTCCAGACAACATTTGGCATCTGTCATTCTTATCCCCCAATGGTCCTCTTACAGTTGGGGATTCTGTGATGAAAAACGATACAACAGCTTCGGTGGTGGCTAGAAATCTTCTCACTCCAAGAGACAATAGGATACTTTCCAGGCGATCCGACGAGCATGTTGCTCAGGACTCTCTAGCCTTCAACATCCGATATGCAGGCTCAGTATCAAACATGGGCCAACGTCTTCTTGCTTGATCTCGTCAGGTTGAGTCTTTGATGGCTGAGGTGGCTAGTCTTCGGTAAGAAATCAGAGGGCTTAGGCACGAGAATAAAGAGTTGCACATGCTCGCAACTAATTACTCAACGAGTATGAAAAGAAAGCTTGACCAGTTGCAGGAGTTTGAAGTTCGGATTCAGAGTGATCATTAAAGGTTTGTGGCGTTACTCCATAGGCAACTTCTGCCTTCGTCATCTGGCGTTTCACCAAGTGTTGAGGCTCTAGAAAATCAAACTCTGGTGCTTCATCTTTCTAGAGCTCCGTCGAATGCTGAGGCACCTCCTGACCAATGAAGGCTCCTTCTTGTTTGTTTACACATTTTTGTACTTTTCTACCTAATGTTCCTTTCCTACGAAAATCAGTGTAAAAATAGTTTGTTTACCTGAAAAAATTTTAAACATAAACCCACACATAAGCAACCAAACAAGCAACAAATAAACATGGAAAGATAAGGGCAGCAAGTAGAAAGGTTGAGAGAAAGCAAATCTGGATTTAAAGCCGATTCTAGGTGCTCTTTATTGGCAGGGGTTGCCTCCCGCGAAGCACTTGCTTTAACGTCGTACAGCCAGACGAATACCATCCTTCAAGCCTCCTTGGAGCCCACGACATGGAGAAGCAGTTCCTCCACCACATGCTCCTCAAACAGGTCGTAATAGGGTTTCAAACGATGCCGATTCACCTTGAATTCGTGGTCGGTTTTCAAGCTTTGGACTTGGACTGCACCATAAGGAAAAACATTAGTGACAATAAAAGGTCCAATCCACTTATAATGTAACTTACAGGGAAATAACCGAAGTCGAGAATCAAAGATGAGCACTTTCTGCCCCTTGGAGAATGTCTTTGTACGAAGCATCTTATCATGATACGCCTTGGTCTTGTCCTTGTAAATGCGAGCATTCTCGTAAGCCTCGGGCCTAATCTTCTCGAGTTCATTCGATTGGAGCTTTCTATGCATCCCAGCTGCATCTATATCCATGTTGAAGGTCTTCACACCCAATGTGCCTTGTGTTCTAACTCTACGGGCAAATGACATGGCTTACCATAGATGAGCCGAAAAGGTGACATGCCAAGGGAAGTTTTGTAGGCCGTACAATAAGCCCACAATGCATCATCCAAGCACAAGCTCCAATCCCTCCTTGTTGGTCCCACGGTTTTCTCTAAAATCTGTTTGATCTCCCTATTTGAAACCTCTACTTGCCCATTGGTTTGAGGATGATAAGGTGTTGAAACCTTATGCGTAACAGTGTACTTCTTAAGCAAAGCTTCAATGGTTCGATTACAAAAGTGGGAACCTCCATCACTGATGAGAACTCTAGGCATTCCAAACCTAGCAAAAATGTTAGTTTTCACAAAATCTGCAACCACCTTAGAATCGTTAATACGGGTGGCTTTTGCTTCCACCCATTTCGAAACATAATCAACAGCTAGCAAGATATAAGTGAAACCATAAGATGGAGGGAAATGACCCATGAAATCAATACCCCAAACATCAAAATTTTCAACAAATGACAGGGGTTGCTAGGGCATTTGATATTTGGCACCTATATTTCCCATTCTTTGGCAACGATCACAGGTTAGACAAAAAGTTCTAGCATCTTTAAACAAAGTGGGCCAATAAAATCTACATTCAATAACCTTTAGTGCCGTTCTTTAGGTGCCAAAATGTCCACCACAAGCATAAGTGTGACAAAACCTTAGAATCTAATGAAATTCACAATCATGCACACATCTACACAAAATCTGGTTAGAACAATATTTCCATAAATAGGGATCATCCCAAACATAAAATGGTGCATCTTTTCGAAGTTTATCACATTGGTACTTGGTGAGAGTGCTTGGAACTTGGTTAGTCACTAAGTAATTCACTAAATCGGCATACCAAGATTCACTTACCTCAATGGACAGCTGCTGCTCATCGAGAAAATTTTCTGGGATAGGCACGGCATGCTTATCATGGATTATTCGGCTTAGGTGGTTAGCCACCACATTCTCGCTTCCTTTCTTATCTTGGATTTTGATGTCAAACTCTTGAAGAAGAAGCATCCAACGAATAAGCCTAGGTTTTACTTCCTTCTTCGTTAGTAAGTACTTCAAAGTTGCATGATCAGAGTAAACAATCACTTTAGTGCCAATTAAATAAGACCGAAACTTATCTAAAGCAAAGACAACAGCAAGAAGTTCTTTTTTCGTTGTGGAGTAGTTCAATTGGGCATCATTGAGAGTTCGAGAGGCGTAGTATATGACATGCGGCTGCTTGTCTTTTCTTTGCCCCAAAACAGCGCCTAATGCATAGTCAGATGCATTGCACATAAGCTCGAAATGAAGGCTCCAATCGAGAGGAACAATGATAGGGGCTGAAGTTAGCTTCTCCTTGAGTTGCTTAAATGCTGATTCACACTCCTCATCAAACTTGAAGGGCACATCTTTTTGAAGCAATTGGCAAATGGAGTTGGAAATCTTGGAAAAATCCTTGATGAAACGCCTATAGAACCCTGCATGGCCAAGAAAAGAACGAACCTCTCTAACCGAAGTAGGAGAGGGTAAGTGACGTACAAGATCTATCTTTGATTTATCTACTTCAATTCCTTTATATGAAACAATATGGCCTAAAACTATACCTTGTTTAACCATAAAATGACATTTTTCCCAATTCAAAACAAGGTTAGTGTCAACACGTCGTTTCAAGATCAATGTCAGATTATCCAAACAATTATCAAAAGAATCCCCAAACACACTGAAATCATCCATAAATACCTCAATAATCTTCTCAACAAAATCAAAAAATATACTTACCATACACCTTTGGAAAGTGGCAGGTGCGTTGCATAGGCCGAATGGCATGCGACGATAAGCAAAAGTTCCAAATGGACACGTGAATGTGGTCTTCTCTTAGTCATCCAGGGCTATCACAATTTGATTATATCCAGAATATCCATTAAGAAAACAATAAAAAACATGATCGGCTAACCTTTCAAGCATTTGGTTGATGAATGGTAGAGGGAAATGATCTTTCCTTGTTGTGGCGTTAAGCCTCCTATAGTCGATGCAAACTTGCCATCCAGTTTGAACTCGTGTAGGCACAAGCTTGTTTTCTTCATTTTTCACAACAGTGACTCCAAACTTCTTGGGAACGACTTGAATCGGTGAAACCCATCGACTATCGGAAATAGGATAGATTACTCCACAATCTAGGAGCTTGATTATCTCCTTCTTCACAACTTCCATCATGGGAGGGTTAAGACGGCTTTGAGCCTCTCAAGATGGTTTAGCCCCATCCTCAAGAAGTATGTGGTGCATGCAAGTGGTAAGGCTAATGCCCCTAATATCGGCTAAGGTCCACCCTATGGCTGGTATTCCCGCAACACCCTTACAAGTTTCTCTTCCTCTTGCGCCGTGAGAATTGAAGAAACAATGATGGGCAAAGTCTCGTCATCTCCCAAAAACACATACTTTAAATGGTCCGGCAACGACTTAAGTTCGAGAGAAGGTGCCTGAATAACAGAAGGTAACAACTTAATAAAAACAGAACTTGAAATTGGGATTGGAACTTTACCATAATGTTGTGGTAGTGACTCAAGAGCAGCCACAACCTCTGTAACGTCTTCATTAAAGGGCACGGCAATGGTTTCCACAATCTGGCAGTGGGGGTGCAAAGCTCCAATGTCTTGGTTTCTGAGTTCTATGCCCTTCGTAATGGTTGTTTCAAAGGTATCCTTATTCAATTCCTCAAGATACTCCTACGCCAAAGAATCAATGATATCAATAAAAAAACAAGAGTGATCATCAAAGGGATATCTCATAGTTTCAGAAATATTAAAATCAATAACTTCCCCATCAAATT
Organism: Malus sylvestris; assembly: GCF_916048215.2. NCBI lineage: Eukaryota > Viridiplantae > Streptophyta > Magnoliopsida > Rosales > Rosaceae > Malus > Malus sylvestris. The sequence goes on from NC_062262.1 coordinate 24,949,891, forward strand.
CCATCGTCAAAGTGCCCTTGAACATATCGCGGGCTGTCTTCATGAATAGCCTTCCAAGGACAATCGGCAAAGATGTGGAATGGGTTGAATCTTCCATGTCAAGAATGTAAAAATCAGCCAAGAAGATCAAATGGTTCACCTACACTAAAACATCCTCCAATACTCCTTTTGGATAAGCGTTAGAACGATCAGCTAATTGTATGATCACACCATCCTTTTTCAATTCACCCAAGTTCATAGATGCATAAATAGAATAAGGCATGACATTTATAGATGCACCTAAGTCGAGCATTGCATGTTCAAACCGATTAGTGCCAATTACACAAGGAATCGTAAAACTACTAAGGTCTTTGCATTTAGTGGGCAGTTTACGTTGCAAGACAGCTGAAACATTTTCACTTACCTTAACCACCTCTTTGTTCGAAATTCTTCTCTTGGTTGTGCACAGCTCCTTGAGAAATTTGGCATATTTCAGGACTTGTTTAATTGCCTCAAGGAATGGAATGTTTACTTGCACTTTCCAAAATGTTTCAAGAATGTCCTTCTCATTCTCATCCTTCTTCGATTGTATGAACCTACGAGGAAAAGGAACATGGGTCAGATTAGTATTAACTGAATTTGAACCCAACTTACCTTGTTTGGCCGAATTAGGAGTGATAGAGGCCTACGGCGAAAGGTGTTTTACTCTTGCCATGGGTGTTCTAATGCTTCCTTCCTTATTTTGCAGCTTTTCATCCTTTTTCCGGGCAAATTTGGGAATTTTGGACTCAATTCCAACTTCTTTTCCACTACACAAAGTGATGGCTTTGGTAGATTCAAATCCTCCCTTTGGATTCAAATTTGTTGAACTAGGTAACTTACCTTGTTCTCTACTGAATTGCCCCATGAATTCAGCCATCTGCCCTATTTGCTTCTTCAACTCATCCATCTCCTTGGCTTATGTTTGCATTCCCTACATCAATGTAGTTAGTAACTTAAATGTATTATCATCATTAATTAACATACCTGAGTTGGATTGGGCAGATTGTTGTTGGGGTTAAGTTGGTGCAAATGGTCTTGGATAGAAACCCAGAGGTTGCTGCCTAAATGCACTTTGTTGTTGGTTTAGTTAGGGCTCTTTCCACTTAAACTTTGGATGATCTCTCCAACCTGGATTGTATGTATTAGAGAAAGGATCACTCCTTGGTTGGTGTTGGCTCCCAAAATCCACGGCATTGGCAGATTCCCACATTTCATTCTTGATCAATTGAGCGTACTTATCTGTGAGATGTCCTTGCATTGAGCACACGCCACAAGCAGCTACACTTTGTACCTTTGGTCCTTCAACCACCTGTGAAAGAAGAGTAGTAAGATTAGCCATTTGATTTTGAAGTTCGGAAATAGCACTTACCTCATTCACTTGTTGCCGTGGGGTGTTACCTCATTCATTTGGTCATTTCCATATTGTTGTGCATTCAACGCTCGGTTTACTATTAAGATCTTGGCAGCCACCGGTGTTTTATCCACCAAAGCACCACCCACTGAGGCATCTAACATTTATCTTTTAATTGGGAGGAGTCCCTCATAAAAGTATTGAAGTAACAGCTCCTCCTTCATTTGATGTTGAGGGGAAGATGCAACTAGACCTTTAAAACGCTCATAATACGCCAGGAAAGATTCACCTTGGCTTTGTTAAATGCTACTGATTCTTTTCCTCAAAAGAATGACTCTCGAGGTTGGGAAAAACTTTTCTAAGAATGCTCGTTTCATGCTTTCCCAAGAGGTGACAGTTCCGGGTGCCAATTCGTATAGCCAATCTTTAGCCTTATCTATAAGAGAAAATGGAAAGGCCTTCATCTTCAGAATGCTTTCATCGACATTGATTGGTGTCATGCTCGAGCACACCACTTCAAACTCCTTCAAATGGTTGTTTGGATCTTCCATGGACAGCCCATGGTATTTGGGGATATGGTGCAACAAGCTTGACTTCAACTCGAACTCATCGGTCTTTCCTTGGGCAGCTATGGGGTATTGAAGTCAAAGTGGCATGGCATTGTCCAACCCTGAGGCTGAGAGTTCGTTGATTATACGATTGTCCGCTACCATGGCTTGTTCTTCTTCTTCTTCTTCAAATTCAGAACTTGAACTAGGTGAGTTAAATTCTGATTGCTTCTTCTTTCTTCTAAAAGTTCTTTCAAAATCGTCATCGAACTCCAAGATGTTTGCACTAATAGATTGAGAACTACGAGTCATAAATTAGTACCTGAAATGAAGAAACAAACACAATCAACAACTAGATATAAGGCATAGCAAGAACACACAAATACACGGACACAAAATAAAACACAAAGACACGAAATTAAACTAGGGATTAGATTGCTAATCCCCGGCAATGGCGCCAAAATTTGATGCGAAAATTAACTTAACACATAAATTAAACCCTCTTGTTGACAATTGTAGTATGGATAAGTAGGGATCGTTCTAAACCGGGGATTAGGAGGGATTGCTAATCTACTCTAAACTGACTTTAAAACACAAACTAAGCTTGAAAACTTAACTAGACTCAAAGAACTTAAAACAAACTGAAAAGACTCAAAACTAACTAGAATGACTCAAAACAGCTTAAAACAACTAAATATACTCAAACTAGACACTAGGAAGTGATTTGGATGAAAATTGAACTAAACTTGACTCAAAACACTTAAAATCACAAACTAAGACAGATTTTAACTATATTGACACTCTAAAGTAAATGGGGATTTGGTTTTGACGAATTTGAAACAAACAAACAAATTGTAAAACTAAACAAATTGTAAAACGAATTTTGGGAAATAAGATGGTTGATGGATTAGCTAGAGGTCCATTCTTCACACATGACACACTTGTACATGAATCGATTTCCAATTGCTTTTCAATAAATTATGAAGCGCAACACCCCAGATTAACCGTGATGCACTAATTAACCCTCAGATTTTCCTTTACTCATTGAATTGGATGAATGTATGTGACAACCCAAATCATTCTCCAAAGGTCCCCTACATGAATGAATAATAGAGATACAATCAGATATCATTACGTTCCATGAAAATCATAAGTGTTGACAAGACATTCGTAACTATGAATGCATGATACGTTTGCCAAGAATTCAATTAACGCGATTATGACTAGCAACATTCACTACTCATGAATATAAATTTGTAACGATTAGATGAAACTCATTTATATTCTAGCATCAAATTCATGCATGAAAACTAAGTATGCATCCTTAATCAACATACAAGAATCAGTTTTGAAGAAAAAAGTTAATTGAATTGCATTCACAACTTATCAAATCACAATTGGAAGAAATCAATTCATATCTCAAGGATGTTCATGGCTTCAAACTTCCCCCTAGCTAAGTAAGGGTTTAGCCACTCATAGTTACAGCAAAATAAGAGAATAATAAAGTAGACATTGAAAACAAGAACGAAGTACACCTTAAACGCTGCTTGAAGCGTCAAAAGCCCTTCTTCTTCCCCACCTTGTTGTGGCACAAGTGACTATGAATGTTTATGGCTGAATGAAGGGATAAGAGATGTGTAAAGGTTGAATGGGGCTGCGGCAAGGAAAGAAGAGTGGCTGGAATTGTGTATGGGAGTGAATGGATGTGTAGAATGGTGAATAATTGATGCCCCTTCCTAATGAAATGTACGACTATTTATAGGGAGAGGATGGATTAGGTGAGTTAGGTGAGTGCACATTCCATTCAATTTAGGTAGGTTAGGTGAGTGCACCAACAACTCAAATCTGGTAGGTTACATGAGTTCACCAACCATTCTTACAACTTGCACTCCAAATTTGTAGCATGTTTCTAGCCTCATTTAAGCACCAAAAACGTCCATCCAACTTGCTCCCCATGCATGCACTCCAATTCAATCCAAAACTGCACCAAAAGGCACCAAAATGCCTTTTCTTGCCACTTTAGGCTACAAACATACGAAAATGGCTTGAAATACTAAATTAACTAAGAAATAACAACATAAATGCACAAGAACAAGCTAACTAAGTCGCATAAATATGCTCCTATCACATATAAAGGCACTAACAGTATTATGATCCTGGACAGTGGTCACAGACCACATAATTTGCAACCCTAGTCTTCTTACACACTCATGGGCTGTTGAAAACCATACTATTGAACTGCTAAATGGTTCCATTGCCAAAGTCGCTCATGTTGGACAAGTTGTTTTCTCTCACAATCTTATCCTTGATGATGTCCTATATGTGCCGTTCTTTAGATTGAATTTAATCTCCATCAGTAAACTAGCCTATGATTCCTTATATGTCACAATTTTCTTAACCTGTTTTTTTGTCATCCAAGACCTTCGCTCGGGGAAGATGATTGGAACGAGAATTGAAATGGAGGGACTCTACTACCTTGACTCATCGAAGAAAGGAACATGCAATAGTATCCAAACCGTCTCACCAAAGCTTTGGCACAAGTGACTAGGACACCCATCTCATAAAGTATCTTCGTTATGTCCATTTTTAAGTAATAAGACTTGTGATTCAGACAAATGTTTTATTTGCCTATTGGCCAAACAAACAAGATCGCCCTTTCCATTGAGCTCTATTTCTACAAATCATGTTTTGAATTATTGCATATTGATATTTGGGGTGGTTGTTAGGTTGCTTTTCTTTTAGGTGGCAAATATTTCCGTACCATCGTAAATGATCATTCTAAAAGCACTTGGGTTTATTTGATGAAGCATAAATCCAACACAAAAGATATCTTAGTGAAATTCATTCAAATGGTTGAGACTCAATTCAATACCAAAGTTCAAATAATACGAAGTGACAATGGCCCTGAGTTCAAACTTGAGCAATTTTATGCTCTCAAAGGCATTATACATCAATCTAGTTGCATCAACACACCATAACAAAATGGTTTTGCTAAAGATAAACACCGGCACTTGCTCAATATTGCTCGGGCTTTGCTCTTTCAAACCTCTCTGCCAGGATGCAATTTTAGCCTCAGCCTACCTCATCAATAGAACACCTACTCCACTTCTCCAAGGTAAAACATCCTACAAAAAACTGTTCCATAAAGCACCTAACTATTCCCATTTAAAGGTTTTTGGTAACCTCTATTTTGCTTCTACACATGCCCAAAGCCCTTTTAAATTCGACCCCCGAGCAACACAATGCATTTTTCTTGGATATCCTTATGGTCAAAAGGGTTATAAATTGTTTGATATAAAGAAAAATAAGACATTTGTTTCCAGGGATGTTATGTTTTTTTGAAGATCACTTTCCATTCCAAAAGCATTCCACTTCCGCTACCCCAACCCCATCCAACAATACCTACTCACCTATCCAGTATGATTTGGACTCTCCCATTGAGTCACATTACACACGTCTTGCACCAGGAGACAATTCAGATACCCATACTTCCCCACTTACTGACCTTACGTCACCTCCATCTCTTTTACCCACTATCACTCCACCACTAGATAATTCCCCAACCATCCCCACTACCCTGCTACCTCATCATTCCCTATCTCCAACCACTTCACCACCTGACCATCCCTTCCACTTCGTCGCGGCACCAGACAAACCAAATCGTCCATATTTTTACAGGACTTTCACGTCGAGATGGCCTTCCCATCCCGCGTTACTCCCACATCTTCCACAAGCATGGTACAGTCCTCATGTACGCCCCACTCTCTCTCTCGCCATTTATCCTATAACCGTCTCCCCCATTCACAAAACCTTCCACACCAACCTCACCATTATCAAAGAACCCATCAATTTTTCGTAAGTTGTCCGGGATGCCAAATGGTGTAACACCATGCAACAAGAGATTGCCTCACTATAGGATAATCACACTTGGACTCTTGTGCCATTGCCTCTTCACAAACGTCTCATTGGCTGCAGAGTCTATAAAGTGAAGCTTAAACCTGACGGGAGTGTCAAGCACTACAAAGCCTGTTTAGTTGCCTAAGGATACAGTCAAATCGAAGGGCTTGATTATCAGGAAACTTTTTCTTCGGTTGCCAACTCACCACCGTCCGTGTCCTCCTTAGTATTGCCTCTCTGTGGTTAGCATCTTCATCAACTAGATGTGAATAAAGCATTTTTTGCATGGCGACTTATACGAAGCTGTTTATATGTCTCTGCCTCCTGGGTTTGGACAAAAGGGGGAGACTCGAGTATTCAAATTAAACAAATCCCTTTTCAGTTTAAAACAGGCCTTGAGATAGTAGTTTATCAAGTTGTCTAGTGCTCTCAAGGCCATTGGTTTTCATTAATCATGGTCAAATTATTCATTGTTCGTCCAAAACTGTCAAGGTAGTTTCATGGCATTACTTGTATATGTTGATGACATGATACTTGCAAGAAACAATTTCAAAGAAATTGAAGAGACTAAACTCTTTCTTTCCCAACATTTTTAAGCTAAAGGATTTCGAAAAACTTAAATATTTTTCGAGGATAGAAGTTGCAAGATCAAAACAGGGGATTGTTTTTTGCCAAAGAAAATATGCACTGGAGATACTAAAAGATGTTGGGTTCCTTGGTTCGAAGCCCTCACGGTTTCCGATGGAACCAAACTTGTCCCTCACACAAACGGAAGGGACGCTCCTTCATGACCCTTCTTCATACAGGTGACTCGTAGGGAGGCTGATTTACTTAACCATCACGAGGCCTAACTTGACTTAAGTGGTTAATATGTTGAGCCAATTCATGGACAAGCCACGACAACCACACCTTGAAACAATGCATAAGGTTCTCAGGTAGATCAAAAAATCTCCTGGACAAGGAATTTTCTTACCTTCTACAGGTTCATTACAATTACAAGTATTTTGTGATGCTGATTAGGCTTGGTGTAAAGACACTAGAAGATCAATAACCGGTTATTGCATCTTCCTTGGTCAAGCACCGATCTCCTGGAAAACGAATAAGCAAAGCACTGTATCTCGTTCTAGTGCAGAGGCAGAATATCGTTCTATGGCTACTACATGTTGTGAAGTTATATGGCTAAAGAACATTTTGAAGGACTTGCTGGTGAACCATGCACAACCTATCACACTATTTTGTGATAATCAAGCTGCCATGCACATTGCTTCAAATCCAATGTTTCATGAACGAACGAAGCATATAGAGATAGACTGCCACTTAGTGCGTGAGAAGATTCAAACAAGAATGGTGAAAACAGCTTACATACAAACCTCGAATCAACCTGTAGACTTGTTCACCAAACCACTAAGCTCAACACAGTTTGAGGTTTTATTTGGCAAGTTGGGTGTCATTAACAAACACTCCAACTTGAGGGGGAGTGTTGAGAAAGAAATCTTTGATTAATTTACCATATATTGTAAATTGATAATTAGTTATTTACTTCCTTGTTTAGTCTTTGGTCCAGCCTTGATTGTAGGCAATAGAATAGGAATGTGTTTACTGATGTGTATATAAGAATGTAAACCTAGTTGAATGAATATACAAGGAAATACAATTCCAGTACAATTCGTTTTCTCAGACTCTTGAATCTCTTATAAATTGTTCAATCCAAAGGTTCGAAGAAAAAAAAATGGAGTGCAAGAGGAAAACGAAAGTGCGAATCCTTTTGTTCTTTTATTCTTCTTGGACTGAAAACTCGCTGTTATGATCTTGTCTTGTTAATTCACAGTTTCCTTTTCCCTTTTCGAATTCTTTTCTTCCAGGTGGATTTCTCCCTTGGCAATCATGGAAAAGATTTTTTCTGGCTAAGATACATTAATTTTTAGCATTAATACATACATTTTCTATAAGGTTCGATGCATGGGGGACATTTCATCCAATTTTATGCTGCAACTTGATTTGAAGCATAAGTTGCTCTGTGCACTGTGGAACCTTTTGTAGAAATTGTAGGGGGAAAATCTCAATCTGCCAGGCAGAATAGGATCTGTCAATGATGTTTTGTGCATGTATGCTTGCAGTATATTGAACAACTGTTGTATATACTTACTTATCCCTCTTTTAGGCGATCGAAATACAATTTTGAGCCTCGTTGACAGGAAAAACTTACTTATCCCACGTTGAACACCTTTCACATGTCCCATATTTAGACTTTTTGGCATCAACACATTCAGTGGAGAACTTTTCAGAGGCAAAACTCCATGTGATATTCTGCGGTTCAATGGGGAAGCTAAAATTTAGATTAAATAGCTCAAGTTTCTTCCATCTTCAAAGGTACCACTACCAACAAGCGAAGGAAATAACACATCCCCAAGCTAGAATCCCCTTGCTAGTCATAATAGCTCGGATTAGAACTATACCATCCACTTCATGAAAATTGAAGGACTGAACTACATAATTGGGCACCTTGAGAGCACACCAGATAACAAAAGGTCTTGGCCAAGAACTCACTAAATCCTCACTGTTTTCGGTCACCACTAGAGTCAAAATTAATTCTTATCATTTATAAATGTAGAGAAATACTGTTGGATTGTAGTTTTAAGTGACTTCTATGGACGTTCATTAGAAAATAATGTGTTTATCAACCTACGCCGAAATACGAAATTATTTATTAACCTAAACAATCGTCAGGAACAAATTTCATACAAACATATAATTACAATTATAACCAAGCAAAAAAAATAAGTTAGACTTTGTCACCTAGTGTTGTGGGAGCCAAGGACTCTTCGATGAGTAAGAATATTAATGAGATTTCAAGAGATTAAGGTTTCTTAGTGGAGGAACAGTTACCTCTCATAGTTTATGGTCAGCACGGAGGTGGTTCAAGAGTGTATGTGTGATGTACTGTGATTGGAACCCATTATTCTGATCATCAAATCAATTAGCTATTTCACTAAGAGTAAAGCTAGGGAGACCACATATTTATGCTACATTTGTGTGTCATCTTATGTGGCAAATAATGTATACAATAAACATCCAATCAGATAATTTCATTAATTAACGTGACATGTACACATCAGTTATCACGTAAAATTATTAAAACCGGTTTGTATAAGATCTCAAGGGATGGGTTGTCATCCTCACTTTAGCTAAGTTATAGGCTAAAGTGATGGTCTTAACCCTACTTTTATGACTTCCCATACCTTGTCATTCACCTTACCTCTTTTTGTCAATCTTTCTTAGTTGCTTGTAGAAACTTCTTTCCTTGTAATTAGGCTTTGGCTTTTCCACTTGTTAGACCAACTCCAATGGTGGGCTAAATGCCAAATTTTTCCCCAAATCCCCCCCCCCCAAACACTCTCCAACCTAAGCTAAAACATTGGGCTAAAAGCCAAATGCTAAAGCTGGGCCAAATACCCCCCCCCCCAAATTCCCCCATGTGCGAGTGGACTCGCTTACAATTGGGCTAGTCTCGGCCCGTCTAGGCTCCAACGCGCCCCACGCGTGCGCCTACAAGGGTTTCTCGGCAGGGTGGGCCCCTCTGTTAGGCCGTGTGTCGGCCACCAACTTGGGCTCCCAACGGCTATAATTACATCCGAGGGCTGTGATTTAAGGACCATTGATTGATCCAACGGTCTAGATTCAAATTTCATTTTTTTTATAATATGTTATTTTAAAATAAATTGAATCCAACAATTAAGATCGAATAACGGTAAAAAAAAGATCTAACGGCCCAAATTTAAATTCAACGGCTAAAATAATTAAAAAAAATTATTTAACTCAAAATTCATTCAAAAACTCCATAAATACCGATGTATTTGTTCAAACATCTACACAAAACTCAATTTTCTCTTACAATTCTTCCAATTTATCTTTCTACCATTTCTTTCCATTTCCAAATTGTTCAACATGGCAAGAGAGCATATTAGAGGTCCTAATTGGACCAGTGGGGAAGATGTTGCTTTATTCTTGGCATGGGTTTCTGTTAGCGAAGATGGTGCAATTGGCACAAATCAAAATAAGAAGGTTTTGTGGGATAAAATCATTGCAAAGTTTCAAGAAAACTGCAATGGCAGCGGGCGGGATGGTGTTGGTGTTTATGATCGGTGGAACACTATCAATAAAGCATGCACTTTATGGAAGGGAAGCTTGAAGAGAGTCGTAGTTGGCATGGCTAGTGGAAGGAGCGTCACAGAAATTGTGAGTTTTGTTCTTGATATTTTATTTGTCATGTACATAATATTATTTTGTAACTAATTATTTTTATGTATTTTTTGCATAGGATGACAAAGCAATGGAAATTTACAAGACAAGAGTAACACCAAAAAATCAAGTTTTTAAGTTGCAACATGCTTGGGACTTCCTCAAGGATTGTCCGAGGTGGGGAACCGATGCAGACCAACAATGGGAAAGATTATTTCAACGTGAAGCCGCATAGACAAATGCCGGAAATGAAGGTGTCGATGAAATGACCTCATCTCCTTCTTTTGCAAGGCCCCCAGGAAGAGATAAGCAAAATGAAGCAAGGAGAAAAAGGGAAGTCCCAAGATTCGATGAGTGGACACTTTGGTACCGGAATTGCAAAATTGAACGAAACTCATAGCGCTCACCAAGAAGAAACGACCTGAATGCATTTGCAAATGAAGGAAATCTCGGATAGGGAGCAAGATAGGTTTGAAATTGAATTCATGATGGAGGATCTCAGCAAATACAATCCAGAGAGGAAGAAGTTCTTACGTGGTAAGCAAAAGGAAATTTTGCGAAAGTCCGCCTCAAGGAGTATGTTTCAAGATAATGAATCCTCTGAACACCCTCTATCCCAAGATTTCAACGAAGTCTATCACCAAGTGAAGATGGTGGATATGATTATTAAGTTTATGTAGTGTATGAAATATGTGCTTTATTAATTAAGTTTATTAATTATCGTTTGTATTAAGTTTATGTAGTTTATTAATTATGTGGTTTATGAATTATCGGTTGTATTAAGTTTATGTGGTTTATGTATTATCGGTTGTATTGTTTATATTAATCTAGATGCCTTCAATAAATATTGTACTTATTATTCCACACTTTGATGTAGAATAGATGCATTCAATAATTCAACCTCCATTCAATAATTTATCCAACGTACTAGACAAAATACTTTGCACAAGAAGACACTTAAATTTATTACTAGAAAATATTACTAGAAAATAACAACATAGTACACTTAAAATTATTACATAAATGCTTAACCAACATCATCAACGTTCACCTTCTCGGCGTCATACATGCTCAACCAAATCCTTGGTGAATATAAAGGATGATTGAAGGTTGAAAGGTTGTGTGATCAACAAATATTGATGAAAGTTGATCGGTTGGTGAAAGTTAAAAGTTTGGTATTGAACAGTTGGTGAAAGTTGAAAGTTTGGTGTTGAACAGTTGGTGAATTGAAAATTTTGTGTTGAACGGTTGGTGAATTGAAAGTTAGCCCAGGGTTGAAAGATTGATGAAAGTTGAAGGCTTGCTTTGTGAAAATTTCAGTGATTTTTCAATATTTATCGGAATTTAAATTTTTTTAGATTAAAATGTTCATAAAATTAATTTACGATAGTCTACATATTTTTTTTTAATTTAATTTAAGACAAAAATAGCCTAAGTTCATTCTTTAATAATCCCAGACTAAAATTTTAGGTCATAACGGTTAGAGCAGAAAAGTTGTTTCTAGACTAAAAGCTAAATTTTCCGAACTAAAATATTTGACTTTTAGCCCAACCATTGGAGATGTTCTTAGAGCAATTTTTGGCAATTGTGTTGGAGTAGTTAGCCTACAATTTCTTGTAGCTTTCTTTTCGGCTCTCTATATGAGTTGCCTTCATTTGCTTGTAATCTTCATAATGAAATATACAACAAATATTTGAAACCAAAACTCAACAAAAATGATACAGCAATGTGGTAACATGTTTCTTTCAGCTAGAGCAACTCCACCCTTTGAGCCCTCCCCCCAGGCAATCCACTATTTAATCCACCCAATGAACAATAACTGCCATAATGAACAGTAACTGTCTTTTGCATCTTCACCCTTGCACTTAAATAGCCCTAGCAATAAGCAATAAAATATTTATTAATTTTTTTTTTTACAAAATAATATTAAATAAATTTCTTGTAATTTCGGATAAGATATTTTAAATTGTTCTCGTCGTTACACCACGTGTCATTTACCCAAAACAACTATTATTGGTCGTAGATTTCGATAAGATATTTTTTCGGATTTTTTACAATGAGAAGGTATTTATAGAAAAGTAGAAACATTTTTTTTTTAAATTTCAGATTTTTTTTGGATTTTTTTAATTTTTTTATTCAAATAATTAATCTCTGCCGTTGGATTTAAAAAAAAAATTGAATTCCAACACTCCAGATTGTGCCACGTGTCACAACAGTAACTTTTCTTAATTTTAAAACTATTTTTTTGTTTTTTTTATTTATTTATAAAGCATATTAATATCGACCGTTGATCTCAGATCGAACGGTTGATATTAAATAAGATTTTTTTTTTTTACCGTTGAGATCGAACGGTCCAAGTTAAATAGCCGTTAAGATCAAACGGACCGTGGGAAGCCATGTGGCTTCCCAATGGTAACTTTGAAGTCTGAATAGGCTTCTGTTTTTTCTTAAAAGTTGTCGGGCGACGCGCCCCCACGCTCAAGTGGGCTGCATGCGCCTAACAGAAAAAAAATTTAAAAAAGGCCCGGAGCTCAGGCTCTCGGGCTGTCAACTCTTCACAGGCCCTCCGCTCGGGCTCCTTCACGCTGGAGCAAATCCACAGGGCCTGGGGCCCTTCTTCTCTCGCCTATCCCCCGAGCAATCCACAAGGGTTGAGTTGCTCTTAGGGAAACATGATGAGTGGTATCATTAGGGTCCAAATAAGGAAGGCTAGTAACCATATCGGAGATCATGGCTATGAATGGGTCATGATTATAGGAATTGTTATCTCGTCTTTTACTCTGTTGGATCTCATCCTTATCCAGATCTGCTGGGCTAATTTACCTTTCAGGTCTTGCCAGGTTTGAGGGATGGCTCTGGTCCTTGCTAAACCTTTGAGGCCTACTAGCTATGCTGAGTTTAGCAGCTTGAACTTTTATACCAAGCGTGTATGATACTCAGTCCAGCATATAAAGGCAAACTTACCGAGGTCACGTCTGCTTCATTTAAAGCAGGTGAAGAATATTTTTGGACTCGAGTATTATACATGCTTAATCCACGTGTATTAATCTTACTAGGTAGTATTTTTATGAATAATCCCAATCAATATTCCCAAATTGATCTTTCATCAAAACGTAGTTGTGGGAATCCTTGACTTTCCAGCAACTAAAAAGTATTAGCAAAGCTTCCTTTTAATTATTAAACTTGATCATGGGTGTTAAAAGTCCCCACTACGATCAGCCTTTCTCCTTTAATTTGAACATCTAATCCGCTGACTTTGAAGAGGCATACATTCTTCCAAAACCTCAACTTTAAAACCTTTAATTCATAAAGATGTCACTTCACGTATTCTATTTCTACTTATATCAACAGTCAAAGACGTCGCATAAAGGTTTTGATTATCTCTAATAAAATGTCCAACGTATTCTTTTTAATTAATACTACAGTTTAGTAGTATTCTTCTTCACTTGTAAGTGATGGGTCTTAGGTTCGATTATCACTAAAGGCGAATTTAAACCACATTATTGCTAGCCCATTGTGAGGCTTGACCCACTCTTCCATTCATTTAGTGTAGATAATATCATTTATTCAAAAAATAAATTTACTTTGTTAGTCATCGGTACAAATGGCCAGGCCGGCGACACTTTTAATAAACAGGCAGCAGAACGATCAAATAAAGTAGAAAACGACGGTGGCTATACTTAATATTGACCACATTTTTCATGCCTTAATATGTGCATAGTATGATAAGAACAAACTCACTCAAATTTATAAAGTAGAAAACGACGGTGGCTATACTTAATATTGACCACATTTTTCATGCCTTAATATGTGCATAGTATGATAAGAACAAACTCACTCAAATTTATTGAAACACATATATAACAAAAGGCTTGAATAGTCATAGGGATTTTGTGGGAGTTTCTGCTCAGTCGTACAGAGTTCGTTTATCTTTACATTCACGTGTGTGTAAGTAAGTGACGGGTCCTAAAATGATCCTATTTGTAATTTTATTTTAGTTTTTTTTTTTTTTTTAAATTGTAGCACAATGAACATCTCTCCTTTATATATGAGGAAGGTCAGAAACTCTCTCATTTTACCTATTCGTCTTTCTTTTTTATTTTGCAATGTTGTACGATAATCCGAAGCTTCTATTTTTGAAGATTATGTGTGCAAATATAAACTTGGTTGATTTTTGGAAGAGTTGATTTTTTTTCATATGTGCAAAACTAAATTTGAAATTGTTTATTCATCTAACCATTATCTAATAAATAAATAATGTATGTTTCTCACTTAAACACTAAAATTTTGACAAATATTAATCAAACAGTTAAAACAATTTCTTGTTTAGTTGACTTATAAAGAGTTGATCTTTAAATAGTGATTATTCCAATCCTCAAGTTAAACATCAACCCAAATAAAAATAGAGCCCAAAAGATAACTTGAGAAGCTCCGAATGAAAAGGTTGATAACCATCCCTCTCTATGTGCATAGCCTCTTTAGAAAACGTGCAATCTCGCATTGTGAGAAGGTAGTATACGGATGAGGTTTCTTTTCGAGTTCTCTTTATGAAGATTTTGAAAATCATTTAATCTTAACCGTTCATTAGTAATCAACTGTAGTAACCTCAAACTTCATTCCCATTACATTAGTAACTTCAAAAACGGATTGGCATCATGTCCCGTCAAGAGTAGTTACTTCAAACTTCATTCCCATTACAATAAACCACGTACATATAATAATATTACATATTGCGAAAGGCATGATGCACTGCAGACGCGATATCTATTTACAGTTTGAACGCCATCTAAATATAACTGCTCGATCGAAAGTAAAGTCGAAACCCAAAGTCCATGAAAACAACTATGAAAATAAAAGGCGTACAGATATATTCAACCAACTTTCCAGTTTCCACAATCTATTGGTAGTTTGCTTGCGAAAGCCTAAAGGCCTTTGCTTTCTTAAGGTCAAGGACAATATATGATGAAATGCCTTTTGGCCTTTTATTCACAAAATCAACGCCGGAGGTAGATTGGTCCTTATGTTGAATTAATTTTTGAATTTTGTATCATATATTTTGATACATATGTCAAGTCAACCCTGCCAATTGGTCTTCAAAGTCAAGCGTAATAATAACTATTTTGTTGTTTACATGAAGTCCAAATCAACGGCCTTTCTGTTGAAATTTAATTAATTAATTAATTAGCATATTAATTAAGATTATTTTTATTGACTGGTTTTGGTAGATAGCACTTCCATGGCCATAAAATTATTCGATTTTGAGTTTCGACAGAATGCCGTGAGATGTAGAAGCTGAATGAGGAGAAATTATAAGTTTAATATAGATACGTAGTTGCATGTTATTTATGTGATTTGTTAAGAGAAGCATTGTGTTATGTATGGTCTTAATTGTATTCAGCTTGCAAATGTGTTTTAGGTAAGGACGTGGGTCATGCTTCATTGATATATACGACACAAAAATGTAGTGTTTGTTGGTTCTCCGTCTTGTGGCCCTCATCTTCGTCGTATAATTACAGATATTTAATATATATGGTACGACTTGTGAATAAAGTGGCCAGAGATTCTTGTATGTACTTGGACAGAGACCTGCCATTCCTTCGAACCTAATTAGTCTGGTAATATGCTCAATTTAATTGGGTAAATTCGATTTTCAATACTATAATACTATTACTCAAGCGTATAAGCAACATCTGTCAAATCAAGGAACAAGAAAACAAAGTAAAATTGTCGTACTCCTTTTGTGTGCTTGGTATTAGCTGAGGGCTAGTATCGTGACGTTCGGTATTGGTGTGGTTTCGTTAGATCTGAAGATTTGGCACGTTTTCCCCTACATAGTGACTACAATGGGTTCAAGCCGTGCATCTTGCAGTGGTGTCTTCACCGTTTCGGCCACGTACGCGGCTAGTGAAGATCTGTTTAGGATTTTTAGGTTTTTTTAGTGTGGTCACTTTTGGACCTTTGCAATTGGGCCTTAGCTTTTGGACTCTTATGTAACTTTTTGCTTTTGGTATAGATAGGAACATTTACTCATGCATTTTGACATATAATTTTCCATGAAAAATATTTTTAAAATGGTGTGATAGAGATTTTATATATTTAAGAACCAAAGATACTGGTGGATTTGAAGACGAGACGGGCCTGAAGATAAGTAACGGCACGCATCAAAATTTTGAAACCCATACCCAAACTTAAAAGACTCAAATGGCATTCCAAAGGCAAATGAATTCCATTCCTAATAAAAACAGAAGCTCAATACGTAACGAATTGGCATATGAGAAATTCTACACATAAAACATGCAATATAATGAATATGAAGACACTCATCGATAATGTCCGGGAGATCCTGTAATCATGTTCGTTCATCGTATATCGTACGGTCAGTTTTCGTTGGGTAGAAATCATTTTAAATTTAAAATTTAAAATTAAATATAAATAATATCTAACAAAAACTGACCGCATAATGTACAATAAATGGACATGATTACGAGATCCTCCAGATCCCCAGGAAAAGGATCCGGCGAGGATCCTTTTTCGAAACTAACCAACTAGTGTCCATAGTAACGTGAATTGTGTGCTCAACACCATTAACGAAGATACCAATTACAACAATATTTCCTAAATATCAGCATCCAACTCATTATTTAACTAAGTAAAGCTACTAAGTATGATTAAGCTAAACTTAATTCATTGCATTACCCTCTCCTTGAGAACAACTTTGTCCTCAAGGTTACAATTTTGAAACAAGAAAGTAGGAAATTGAGACACAAAATCTTCATAATCTTTCATGTGGCATCCTTCTCATTGCTTCCAGCCCATTGAACTAGCAACTACACTCCAACCTCAACCTATAGCTCAGACAACAATGGAAGAAGGCTTGGGGAAGAAGATTGAGCAAATGCTCTCTGTTGTTTTTGTATTATATTATTTTCAATCAAAATGACCGTTGGCCAACTACACGCAATAGTGGCCAAATATAACAACCCAAGCAAATATTGCCGGCTGGCAATTACAACAATATTTCCTAATTATCAACAACCAACTCATTAGTTAACTAAGTAAATCTATTAAGTATGATTAAGCTAAACTTAATTCATAACATAGAGAGTAGCTCAATTACTTATAAGCATATACAATGTCTATTTTTTCTCCAATGTAAGATTAATACTCTCAACAAGAAAGACTCCCAATTCATCGTTCAATATTTTATTAATTTTCATAGACTCTAACGTCACATGTCAACCATGACTGGGGATAATATATGATGAAATGCCTTTTGGCATTTTATTCACAAAATCAACGGAGGAGGTAGAGAGGGAAAAGGGATCCTCTCGAATCTCTTCCTCCTAATTCGTTCAAGTTTGGGGATCTGGACAATTAAAATTTAATTCAACGGTTAAACTTATTATAACTTTTAAAATTAACCTTTATTTTTACCGATTTGATCAAATTTTAATGGCCTGAATACTTAATTCGATAGATTATGAGGAAAGAATGATTCCTTTCCATAGAGAGGTCCTTATCTTGAATTAATTTTTGAATTTTGTATCATATATTTTGATATTTATGGCAAGTCAACCCTGCCAATTGGTCTTCAAAGTCAAGAGTAATAATTACTATTTTGTTGTTTGCACGAAATCTAAATCAACTGCTTTTCCTTGAAATTTAATTAATTAATTAGCATATTAATGAAGATTATTTTTTATTGACTAGTTTGGTAGATAGCACTTCCATCGTGACTAGTTTGGTAGATAGCATATGTGACTTGTGTAATTCGATAAGAGAAGCATTGTGTTATATATAGTTTAAGACCTCGTTTGTCAGTTCAAATTGTATTGATTATTTCAGTCGGATAAAATAATTAGTTATCATATAATACTAATTAAATTAATCTGACATTTGGTGCAATATCGAAATAAATACCGTTTATTTAATAATTTGTTTGGTATTAATTTTCTAGATTTTTTTTTTTTGTACATTGCACCCACAAAATTTTAAAAAAAATAAAGGAAGAAAAATAGAAAACCAGGCTGTCGTCTTCCTCTCTACATACATTTCCCACCAGTACACTCCATCGATGAACCTTCCTATCCAGTAAACCCCCACCTCTTAGTTTCTCAACCCATTGATTACTGAAGAACACTACAATCCAATCTCCAAATCCGAAAACTTTTCAATTTCTAGGAAACATGGATCCCGATTCAGTGAAATCCACCCTCCAAAATCTAGCATTCGAAAACGTAATGGCCGCAGCGGTCGGTAATTACCGAAAAGAAAATCAAGATAAAATTGATGAAGATTTACACTTTAATTAAAACCCTCAACTCAGAAAGCAAAAAGCTCAGAAGCACATGAGAAAAAAGCAAAAGCTTTCTGTTGAAATTGGTCTGCAGTAAAAATACCCAAGTCCTTGGTGATGGAGAAAACCCAGAAAACTCAAACGACGGAAGAAGAAGAAGACCTAGTTCTTGGTGATGGAAAAAACCCAGAAAACTAAATAGTCCGATGACTATTTACACGATAAGGGCACCAAACAACCGGATTCGTATAATTAGTCGTATCCGATGCTCTATACGTATGTCAAACGAGGCGTAACTGTTTTCAGCCTACAAACGTGTTTTGGGAAATATAAGTACGTGGGTCATGCTTCATTGATATATACGACACAAAGTTGTAGTGTTTGTTTGTTCTCCATCTGGCCCACATATTCGTCGTATAATCACAGACATTTTATATATATATATATATGTGGTATGACTTGTGCATAAAGTGGCCAGAAAAAACGGCTCTGGGGATTCTTGTATATACTTGGACGCAGACCTGCCACGCTTTCGAGCCTTCAAGTTAGTTTGGTATTGCTCAATTTATTTGGGTGAATTCAATTTTCAATGCTTGAGTACTATTACCCAAGTTATAAGCGACATCTATCAAATCAAATAGCAAGAAAATAAAGTAAGGATGTCGCACTCCTTTCGCTAGAAACGCAAAAAGCAATTAATTGAGAGTTGACCAACAATTTTCCATCAAGAATATTTTTAAAACGAAATGATAGAGATTTCATTTTATATTTAAGAACCGATCGAATGTCAAAAATGATACTTGTAACAATATTTAAGAGGGACCCAATCTAAAAGACTTGAACAAAACATAAAAGGCAAGCTTGGCCAAATTAGTTCATAATATACTGGTGGGTTTGAGAGTGAGACAAGTTCGAGGATGAGCAACAGAACGTATCCAAGTCTTGAGATCATCCAAACACAAACTTTGAAGACTCAAATGGCATTCCAAAGGCAAATGAACTTTATTCCTAATAAATGGCATATGAGAAATTCTACACATAAAACCTGCAATATAATGAATAGGACACTCATCGACAATGAGCATAGCCGACTCCAAATAGGAACTAACCAACTAGTGTTCATAACAATGTGAATTTTGTGCTCAACACCATTAACAAAGATACCAACTATAAATAAGACCAAAGAGGACTCGGTAACACACCAACAAAAATTAAAATACTCACTAGAAAAGACTCAAAATTACCTTGAAATAATCTTTTTTATTTTATTTTTTTATTGTAGGAAGCTAAACACACACTTTTTAGCATCTCTCACACGATCACACCTTTTATTTTTTTTTACTATCAAATTTGAATAAATCAAACGAAAAGATTGAACATGATTAAACAAAAATGTGTAAAAATAAAAAAAAAGTCTGCGTTGATCATTTTTCTTCTTGTAAATTCAAGTTAAACAACATGATTACTCCCTTTGTCTTTGGGCTTTAGTTTATAAAATTCTTACTGTAAGCATGACTAATTGAAGCACATATTTTTTTTATTTTTTTATTTTTTAACAAACGATAGTATTTACACTAAGGGCCGGGGTAGAGGAGCGGGCCTTAAAATGGGCTTACCATAATAATGTGGTTTAACTTCGCCTTTAGCGAGAATCGAACTTAGGACCTCTCACTTCCAAGTGAAACGGAATACCACTAAGCCGTAGTACTAAGTAAAAATAGAAGCACATAATTCAATTACTTACAAGGATAACTATGTCTATCAATCCGATGGAAAAGGATAACCATGAATTGAATGAAGTTGAAGTTCGAACATAAAATTTATTGCCAATATGGTAGGTAGCTCAATTACTTATAAATATATGGAAGGTTGCTGCTATCTTTGATGTGGGATTAATACTCTCAACACACCCCTCATGTGGTAAATTTTTAAACCTAGTACGTAGACAACAAAAACCGAATGACGTGAAACATTTGTAGCCATTAACCTTCACATATAGACAACCTGCTCCTGTACAATGTGAGCAACAGGTTGTGTGTAGGGAGGGTGGCAGTGGTGCAGACGTTGCGATTTGTCACATCATGGGAATGCAGGTACAAGTGGTTAAATTGCAAATTAGGAGTGGATTGTGCAGGCAGACGGAGTTGCGCAAGTGAACGTGGCGGCGAGGATGAATGAATTGCAGCAGTGGGTTTGTGCAGATGCAGGTCGTAGTTAAACGATTCAGATGGTGAGTTGACTCCGACGCAGAACAGATTCGGGGGTTCATCAGATGCTTCATGGTTATCCAACCCTTAATTTCCAAAAAATATAAAAAAATAAAAAAAACTAGGTCTAACAAACACAAACCTAATCGGAGCTGGAGACAGAAAAAATAAAAATAAAAGAACTTTCCCGAACTAAAACAAGACAAACCAAGAAACTTATACCAACCAAAGCAGATTAAACCCGAAGGGAAGCAGATTAAACTTGTTGTGATATAGTGACGAAGTCGAAGTTACATCATAAACTCAAATGGTAATATAGAGAGTAACTCAATTACTTGTAAACTTATATAATGTCCATTTTTTCTCTAATGTAAGATTAATATTCTCAACAAAAATGATTGCAAAATTCATCGTCCAATATTTTATTAATTTTTCATAAGTAGACTCTCATATCACAAGTCAACCTTGACTAGGTACTATAATACAATTCCTAGAGTGAGAGATCTGCAAAAATCATAATAAAAAAGATTAAAATCCCTCCTTGGAGTCCTCAAAAAGACATAATATGCCATGTTCCTAAAACAGGGCTGCCTCTCTTTCGCCCTTTGAACTTTTCTTTCTCAAAAAATATAAAGGATAATGAAGGTATGAAAACGAGATATAAAGGAAATAATGGGTTTGTTGTACAGACAAGGATTGTCTGCCCTCTTACTTCCAGTGCTCTTCCGTATCTTCTTGTTTTGTGTGGTTATAGTTGAATTACGTCAACATTTTATATTATTTTTTTATAAAGATAATAAGATAAAAATAAATAGTAATATAAAGTTTAACCGTAACCATACAATCACGCGGGTCGGAAGTGGACAATCCTTGTCTTACGCGCTAACGTATTGTCAGTGGCAGCAGTGTAATTCACGAAAAGAATGGGGTTTTTTGTTAGATAAGCAGTGCTATAAGACGCAAATTAGGTGGGGAGGTGATGTTTTACCAACAGACTTTGGATCTTTACATATGAGCTCAGAAGCAAAGAAGAACACGAAAACTGAAGCTCAAGGGTGATCATCAACCTCACACCACATCTTAAGGTCTGTCAAAAACCCATCAGAAACTCAAACGGGTTATCACCAAATCTCATACTTTTAATTTCTTTATTTTATTTTATTTTATTGTTCTTCAAATTAGATTATTTGATGAAGGTGATAACTTGGTGGTAAGTTTAGTAGCTTTGAATTTGTTATTTCAAGCATGAACTTGTGTTGTGATAGTGAGAGGTAGTATTTCGTCTCGGCTAATCTTTTATTTAACAAACGATATGATATTTTACGCTAAATTCATGTAAACTTGGGGGAGTGGGATTTGAATTTGCGTGCATAAGGAGAACCACGCTGTTCTAACCAACTTGGTGAAGCCGAGGTCTGCAGGTTTTCATTAAAGGTGGTTCGTAGGTTGGCTGTTGAGTTGTGGTGAGGAGTGGGATCTTTTGGCTCCCACAAATGCAGGAAAAAGGAGAAACCCTTTTGGTTTGAACTTGTTTTCTGTTTTTGTTTGAATAAAGATATGGCGATGGTTTCATAATTCTAAGGTTAAATCCAAGGTCTTGATTTTTTGTTCAAACCAGAAATGAAGTTTCAGATTATTCTGAACATGTTCTTAATATAAACTGAGAGTTATGAAGCTACTGCAATGATTGAGCTGAAAATTATGCGCTCGATTCCCATATATCTATAGGATTGTCCTCCTTTTCGACTTTACAGTTTATGCTAAAACGCCTCGAAGATAAAAATTATTTTAACAACATTAGCTAGAGCGTGTGGGCATCTCAAAGAGATTGCTTCAATACTTTTCACTAGGATCTTTGAAATATAATATCTTTGTTCGTCTTGATAACACTTACTGTCTTGTTACCGTTTTCTGCAGAGTATGCACTCTCTTTAATGTGCCACCGTTTCCTACCAGAGTTTGGACAAACGTTTCCAAGATGGTTATGATGGATGTTATGATGTGGTCAAGGTTCAGTCTTAAAATAACAAGAGTTGTCAGTTAATTTGAGAAATTTTGTGCCAGAAAAGCTCAATAGCATTTCATTTGGTTATGATCAATCAAACGAATTGGCTATCCTGAAAATGCAAGAATCTTACAAGCATGTAATCCCGAATGTTTCTCATCCGTTCGGAGAACAGCCTGTGGAAGAGCCGGAGTCTTATTGTTGGCCTTCCTTCCAGAATGCTGACCATCAAGCATCCTCTGATGAGGTTGTCCAAGGAACTAAGCTTTCAGTTCAAAGATTTGAACAGCACTGCAGCCTTGAGTCATCCTCGGGAACCAGTGCCTACCCTGGTCGCAGTTCTGCATCAAGTTTAAATTTCTCAGGAAATGGAAGTCCAGCTTCACATCCAGATTTGCATTCCTACCAGTCTGGTGGCTCTCCTGTCAACCAATCGTGCATGTCAAATGATACGGATGACCTGAGTCACAAAATGAGGGAACTGGAAAATGCTTTGCTGGGAAATGATTCAGATGCCTTTGACGTGTACGACATCATAGATGAGGGGGGGCCGAATCAAAATTATTCAGAAGCAGAAGACCGGGAACAGATGATGTTGATGATCTCCAGAGGTGACTTGACAGAAGTGCTTTGCGCATGTGCAAAAGCATTGGCAAACAATGATATGTCAACGACTGAATGGTTGATCTCAATCCTACGTCAGATGGTGTCAGTTTCAGGTGAGCCAATCCAACGTTTAGGAGCTTACATTTTGGAAGGTCTTATTGCAAGGTTGGCCTCGTCGGGGAGTTCTATCTGTGCATCCCTAAGATGCAAGGAGCCTGCCAGTGCTGAACTCCTCTCGTACATGCACATACTCTATGAAGTCTGCCCATATTTCAAGTTCGGATATATGTCAGCAAATGGGGCGATTGCAGAAGCTATGAAAGATGAAAGTAGAGTTCATATAATTGATTTTCAGGTAGCTCAAGGTACTCAGTGGATTACTTTAATCCAGGCTTTAGCTACTCGGCCAGGAGGACCCCCACAGATTAGGATCACGGGCATAGATGATTCCGCATCAGCTTATGTTCGGGGAGGGGGGCTTGGTGTTGTGGGACAGAGGTTGTCAAGGCTTGCGGAGTCATGTAAGGTACCCTTTGAGTTCCATGCTGCTGGAATTTTTGGTTCCGAGGTTCAACTTGAGGACCTTGAGATTCGACCTGGCGAGGCTATTGCAGTGAATTTTGCCTTCATGCTGCACCACATGCCGGATGAAAGTGTGAGTAGTCATAATCACAGGGACCGGTTGTTGAGGCTTGCTAAGAGTTTGTCACCCAAGGTGGCGACTCTTGTTGAACAAGAATCAAACACCAACACAGCCCCTTTCCTTCCCCGTTTCATTGACACGCTAAGCTATTTTAGGGCTGTATTTGATTCAATTGATGTAGCTCTGCCAAGGGAGCATAGGGAGCGGATCAATGTCGAGCAGCACTGTCTGGCACGAGAAATTGTTAACATTATAGCTTGTGAGGGGGCGGAAAGGGTAGAACGTTATGAGCCTCTCAGTAAGTGGAGGTCACGATTCATTATGGCTGGGTTTTCGCCTTATCAACTGAGCTCCTTCGTAAATGCAACAATCAAGACTTTACTGCAGAGTTATTCTGAGAAGTATACGCTTGAAGAGATAGACGGAGCTTTATATCTCGGCTGGATGAATAAACCACTGGTTGCCTCTTGTGCATGGAGGTAAAAGCACTTGAAAATTTGTGTTTCTTGGTCATGTATTGAACCCTAAGTTATCTTCTGCTCTCGTTTGAACTCCTCTGTGTTTCTTTTTTTTATTCTCGTTCGGATAAGTTATCTTCTGCAGCGTGATAGTTATGTTATGTTGCAAGGGTTATATGCTTTAGCGGAAATAAATGAGCCTTTTTCGTATGCATCAACATTTCTCCCTGCAATTGTCCTGCAAACCATTACAGCCCTATTTACGTTCTTCCTCCTTGCGATGGAACTGGTGTCGTTGCTGAAGTCCTCGCTACTTGTACTCAATTGAATGTCATTCTTCACTCTACATTCTGTGTCAAAGTATGATTGAATTAGCTCGGAACTTACAGAGCTCGGATACTCGCTTCAATTCCCCATTGCGACAGGCCATTGTTGTGCCGTTACCATACAATCTCAACAGCTCGTTTCCATCTACCGTGCTACTTAGATGCCTCGTAAATTCTCTCTTTGGATATCTTCATCATTTCTCTATGCTTCTCAAGCGTTTCTATGGAGTTCCACACCCTCAGGACGGTTTTGATGCTGCTTGAAATGTTGCTTCGGCCCATCGTTTCCTTGTGGGAGATATAACCTTATCTTATATTGACTTGCGAATTCCTAAATTTCCACATACATTAAAGAGGGACCTTCGTTAGTCCAAATCCTTTTCATTTCTTTTTTATTAAATAGTCACACTTATTCATAATCCCTTAATCCGGTAAAATCTATCACTTTTAGAAATCCTTTAAAATCAATGATTTTTGTAATACATATAGACTTTTGTAAACTTCTTTAAAATCTTAATCGAATATGATTTTTATTGCTTTTTATGAACTCCTCTTGATTCCTGATGATTACCTAAGACTTTCACAAACTCATTTAAAATCCTGACTGAATACAACACTCGGACCATTAATTACGGGAGGGCATCCCCACAACTTATCTTCGACTCCGTCATTTTACGATGCATTATACTTCTTGCATCTACATTTATGAAAACTTAATCATCTACGGCAGCAACAGACAGTTTCACCATTTTCGGACACAAATGACAGCAGACTGCAACGTGCTCCGGCATCCACCTCTGCTCAAGCATTAGCAATAGGAATCACCATGCCGAGCAAACTTAAGGCTCTAAAGCAGCAGCTCGGTGAGTACCAATTATACTTTTAAAATCCCGTCATAAAAGCGAAAAGAAACAAAATTTTCTTGAAATAATTGAACATTTTAAGCATTTGAATTACAACACATGGTGTCAAAGACTCTGAATATAATATTAATATTGATTCGTATTTGTACATGCTAGTATTCCCTTACAAGTTAATGTTACAAATACATTTCTTGGACAGAGAAGGCTTTTTGTAGCAGGCACCTAATTATAATACCTCTTTCTTTGAAATAGACATACCTTTGTTTTTATTTTTCGGTCTGAAACTGAGATGCCCTTTTGACCTTCGCCTGTGCCAAAAGAAGGGGAGAAGCAGCTTATTTCTGTTGGCTTCATCGTAAGAAATTTCACGGACCTGTTAGTACTCTTCCCATGTTCTGTGGATATGGGTACGAGGAATGATTCAAAGGTAGAATTTCGATGCTGCGTGATTCACTTGGGTTTTCCCTAGATCCATACTGATTCATGCCACCATTAAGAACACCATAGTATGTCGAAACAGGGGTATTTTGAGCAAACCTGAAATTGGAATTAGTGTGAGATTGCCGTTCCACAAGATCAGAGTGCAGTTGCAGGTGCTCGTTGGTTCTAATTTCGCCACCAGAGGTCATTCCAACACCAAGATCAAGGCTTATGGTGTCACTTTCTTCTGGTCTAATTCTCGACGGGACATTCACAGTTGTTGGTCCTGAAGTGTCATGGCTACTAGACTTTGCAGTAGGGACGTCATGATTATGTTTCCCTTCATATGTAGTTATAACTGCTTTTGGATCATGCGATGCCCTCTCCACATGTTTTCTAACAGGGCATCCAGCATTGGTGCACTTGTAATAGCTCCTGCATAACACATGAGAACGATGAGAAACCACATAAATCTTTTGGGAATTGCAGTTAACAAAGAGTCGAGCCATATAGGAGTTCATACACTTACTTTAAATTAAAGGTAGTACCTAGTTATGAGTGCTTCTATTATCACCCCATTTTATATATTTGTGGTATGTTCTTAATCCGATTTGTAATTGAAGTTAACCATGATGTCAATTACCTAAAAAGGCAAAAAAAGACAACAAAAAAAAAAAACACAAATAAACAGAGAGTAAGTTCTTTGGAATATTCGGGGTATTGCAAGTTGTGTTTTTCTATTTAAAACAAAAAGAAAAAGTGCAGGGTGGAAATAGAAACACTTCCTAATTATTCAGAACCACCATTGTGATTTATACATATACGATGACAAATACAGCATGCAGCTAATTAGTAGACAAGCATGCTTGAGGTTTCTCTAAAATGCTGGAGGTTACATCTGTGGTTAAAAGTTATAGGCTAGTTCAATTTTGGGAAGAGATCTAGAATTATTGTTTTATTCCTTGCTTCTTCAAGAAGATTTTTGATAGACCCTTTACACAATTACTGAAGTCAAGCTTTGGGCCAATTGAGCAATATTCAAAAGTACCACGACAATCTTGGTGAAGGTACCATTGTTCAAGACTTCTTTCTGAATATTCACTTTAAAAAGCAGAGTCTCAGTTAAACTATTTAATTTCATAGACGAAAAAGGGGGAAGTGGCTGGGGAGATAAAGGCAAGTTTCGGTTAAACTAATTGGGAAGAACTGTAAAAGTACCAACAAATAATTGCATATTTTCCTGCACGATTAATCTCTAAAGACATCAACTGTCAGACCCAGTGCTTTATACTAGATTTAAGAAAATTATCCAAATTTCTTCCTGGAGCATGATACGGCCAGAAGAGGGTTTTGGGGGGGGGGCGAACTGTCATAGGCCATCCATACAAGATCATGATGGTTCGAACAACAGCTGCCGTAGCAGAGACATTGGGCTTTACTTTTTGCATGAATGTTATTGTTCCCTCCTACCTTAGTTTTCAGTCCATTAACCATAACAGAAGAAAGCCCAACTACTTTATGAGTACTCACAAAGTTATCAAATCAGCACTGATGCTACATGTTGAAACAGATGAAAATCAGTGAGAAGTAGCCTAGCCATACCTTGGATTAGGATTTCCCCTCACCACTTTCTGACCATATTTGCGCCAGCGGTATCCATCATCTAATATATCAACCTCACTGAGAGTCTGAACAACAACTCGTGGTTCTCGGATAGGCTTAACAATCGGTGTGACATCAATGCTACCCACATCCATCCTCCTGCTCAACAAATTTGACACCTTGTTAGTTAGGGAAAATGAACAACACTAGAAAAACATAAGCATTTCTTGAATATTTATACCTCCTTTTTGAGAATTGGTCATCCTCATCAACCTCATCTGGCAACCTATTTGACAGTGAGCCTGTGCCTTCTACACTATCATCATTGCCTGTGACAGGAGAGAGCTCAGGAGTACTGTTTGGCTCATTGTTACTAGACATTTGCCCATAAATACTGGATGGTTTGTCTACAATTAGAGAAGAAAAACAAAATTAGAAGAGATGATAGAAGAACATTAGTTTATTCATTAAATAGCTTATGAGAATTACTCTGACGCTTACCATCTTGACCAGTCAATGATGAAGCCTTGTCAGATCTTTCTTCTTGAGCAGGCATCATAGCACCAGTATTATATCGTCGACTTGGTTGAGGCTTAGGATGATCATGTGTACCCTTGTAGATAATCTCTGTTATCTGTCCATCATGAGATCGCTCAAATAGCTTCTTCACTTCACAATTAGGATGGGTACATTTGTAATAACTGCGAGGAAATTCACTTCCTTTAACATGCTTTTGTCCATATTTTCGCCAGTTATACCCATCATCAGAGGATATTACTGAAGGCCCATTTCCTTTGTTATCACCCTGAGATGTTTGGACCCCAGGATGTGGATGTTCCCTCTGTGTTAAGTCACCCGAATCATCTTCCACGGGTGCACTAGCTCCTCCAGTGTGAACAGGTGCAGATAAACTCAATTCATTTGAAGAGACTGCCATCTCATTTTTAGCCAAAGTTGGTGACGCATGTGATTGAGGCTCAGCTTGACCTGGGACTTGCACAGGCTGCTCATTCCTATAGTGGTTATAATCTGTAGTAACCTTGAATAATTGTAAAGCATTAGGCAACCAGTATTCTACAACCATTTTGGCACACTTGCAGATATATAAAGAACTTGAATGAAGATATATCATTGTTCTACAATTTAGAAAGAAATATGACAGTCCATCTCGACGAGAGTCTATCACTAGAAAACATTGTTTCTTATAAAGCATCTTTAAGAAACAATATCGAAAAAAAAACCAAATAAAGTATATTTCACACTAACAAATTTAATTACTCATCCTACAGCACTTGATAGACAGAAAAGCAATGAAACAATAATGGTAAGAGACTAAATAAATCAGTTAATCTTCAGAATTGGATCTTATAAGATTTTGTAGCGTCAAGCAGACATCCACTGATTGCAAGTTTAAGCTAGAGCACAAAATTGGCCAAAGACCAATCAGCTAAACTTAGGATCGAGGCCACCATTTAATTAGTATCTTTCCTCACATAGATAAAACATATCAGTCAAGGACGCAACTAATGAAAGAATAATGGACCACTAATCCATACAAATTACCATATTTGATCTAGCATGGGGCTTAAACTCGAAGCTTCCAGAATTTCTTTCATCCGAGGTATTGAAATCCGAGCAAACTGTGGTTGCTGAGTATGTAGTAGAACTCAGAGATCCGTACAACATTTGAGGCTTCAAAAAGGACCCAGTAGTTGGGGAAGGTTCTGCCTGCAAGACCAGAAAAAGTAGAAATCAAGAAATATGTCACACAATTCCTGGTCCAGATACCTTTTAATCAAGCAACGAGGCATGTAGAGAAAAGGAAAATCTTGTAAAACTAGAGTGGGAGAAAATAAGACTCTTCATGAAACAAAAGCTATAAGGAAACTTGACAAGAAAATGTAGCCCCATGAGCTATCCCTGCAACTTTAAAGCCCTTTTAATTTGATGGAAAGAATTTGGCAGTACTTTGGCATGCTGTTACATATCTGTCCAATAACAGGAAACTCCGAGAATCACTTGGGCATGGTCGTGATTGGCATCTCTTAACAGAGATGGAATTTGAGCATCCAACATAGATTACCAAAATATTCTAACAAGCTTGTCCATTACCAGCAAAAATGAAACAAATACTATTAAGGAAGATAAATCCACTGAAAATGAAAGAGCGATTATTTAGACCGATTACCCAGATAATTGAAGTTATAGCAATAAGCTTCGAACAAAAAATGTCATCTCCAATCACAATTAGAACAATGGAGGGTCATAACCTCTATAAAAACACATGCCAATCACAACTTTTAACAGCACCTTTACCCACAGCCTTTACCCACAATCTCTCTAGACTCCCTATACCTCCTTGCTGATGCATTTATTCCTTATTCTACATACACAAATAGAAACGTTTTTGTCATGCTTGCATCCACTGCCAACGGTAAACAACGACAAGCAGAAAGGCTAGAACCCACCAACAAAGCAAAAAAGAAGAGAAGAAAGATTCATTATGTGAAAATACAACACTGTCAATAGTAATAAAGAACAACAAAGTTCATAGACTTGTAAGTGAAAGCCCCATTACTCCCGAAAGCAATTGCTTTCGAACAATCTATACGGGCATAAAGAGAAAAGACCCCAATAGGCCAATACTACCATTACATTACTCTTAAACAGCAACAAAGCATCAGAATCTCGGGGTCCCATCTGAAGCACCCACATATAAAATCTCACTGCCATTGGCATAATATAAATAAAATCAAGCATTCGCAGTGAAAGAAGGAGCATCTTCTTAGCTCACTCAACATCACATCATCTTCTTAGCTTACGCTGTAATGCAACAAAATAAACGAAAATAGTAATTGGAATTTTCAATTTTTTCTGAAAGAAGGAGCATCTCTAGCTCACTCATCATCAACATCACATCAGTTTTAAGTCCTCCAAATTCCCCACTATCGCATATATACCACGTGGTAAAGTCTCAGGCCGTCAAACCCATTTCCCTTATCTACCCATTGTTTGGTTACCTAGAAAATGGCCAAGAAAAAGTTCAAAATCGAAACTTTCTCACTCCCAAATCAGAAGCTCAGCGGCTAAGGCAGTAAAATAACTTCAACACTTGAGTCCCTACCTATTCATTTTCCCAGCAACCAAACAGAGTCTTACATTTAATTCAAAAATTAATAACTAAAGAGAAGAAATTAAGCAGCCAAACGCGACCTAAGATTCAAAAGAGCATTTGCTTTTTGCTAATTTAATTGAAATTAAAAAAAAAAAGATTAAGAGGATCGGAAAACGACGTCGAAGCGGACGAACCTTCATGTTGGAGAGGAGGACAGGGGACTCGAGAAACGACGTCGGACTGAGGCCGGGAGGGATAGTGAGGCAGGGGGACCTCGAGATCGGAAGCTTGGCCGGGGACATGAGCTTGTACTTGGCCCCACAGGAAGCAGCAGCAGAAGAGTAAAAGGCCGGCTCGGAGCTGGGGTGGAAATCACCCGGATCGACGTCATCGGAGGGTCCGGAAGGGTGGTCGAGTGCGGTCGCGTCCATTGGAGGGCTGGTGGGTTAGCGTGTGGTGTGATGGAGTCAAAGGAAGAGGGGACTACTGGGTTCGTTTTTGTTCAGAACAGGGCAAGAGCAGGGAAGGGTAAAATGGTAATTCGGAATGTTTTGTCACGGAGAGAGAGAGAGAGACGCAGGTTGACTTGTTGCATTGGATCTGTATTCTTCTGCGTACCGAGTAAAAATCGTGCAAGAGTAAACTAAATTGTGATTTTTTGTGTAAACGCGAGTTATATCAGTTGATCATAAGCAAAGAGTCAACGTAATCCAGATCAATGCTAAGCTAGGATTCGATACTACACTTCTTAAGAAAATAGTGATGTGCCATTCCAGCACTCAAGTTCGAATGCTAGTATCTATTTGTAGAAATATCATTATCCAAATCTAAGATTGCATTGAGTTGGATCAAATAAAGTGGTTTCCAAGTTGGAGTAGGGACCCTTATCCAGAAAACCTAATTTAGAGGCTCAGTATTTGGAACCATATTTGATATTTCAGTCGTAAGTGCAAGCATTGGTTTTGAGTCAAGACCAAAACAAAACACTAATGTAGAAAAAGAGAATAGAAGATCTCAAATATGAGAATTTATGTAACAAACCTCCATTTATTTGAGTCAAAAACATAGATTATGATTAAATTCCTTACCTTAAATAGCAAAATTGAAGTGGCAAAATGTAGTTTTTTTACAAGTGAAGATTAATACCACTAGACCGTAGTACTAAGTGGCACAAAATGTAGCTTCCTCTACACAAAGTATAATTACATACGCATGTATAAATTTTTCTTTTTGTGTTTGTAATAATTTATTTTTGTCTGTCCAACAGCGGAATCAATTACTAAGTTGGTACTAATATTAATGAACGGTTAAATTGAAAATTTAGCCCATTCCAAATGTGAAGTTATGTCGTTATACTTTTGCCCACCCCTATATAAAATAACAGTTTTAGTTATGTCGCTATACTTTTTACACAATCTCACTTTGCCTCATACACTATATTATATCTTACATTATCTTATGTATGCTTTTTTGTTGCCCCACTTTATCTAGACCTAGCAAACGAGTCGTTTTTATGTCGTTTCGTGTCATACATATTATCTTAACGGATCGTATCGTGCCAAATCTATTATCTTAATGGTTCTCAACATGTAACCAGATAACGACCTGACTCGTTAACAGATTGATCTGAAATCTATTATTTGCGTGTCAATTCAAAGTTGTTTAACGGGTCATGCAAGAATTTGTCATGTCAAATGTCTAGATCTGGCAAACAAGTTGTTTTTGTTACATACTTGTTGTCTTAACAAGCGACCTAATAACGACCCAACTCGTTAACGAGTTGACCCAAAACCTATGATTTTCTTATCGTTCCGTATCGGGGTAACGGATCATGCAAAAAATTTCCAAATCTACTTTACCACATTTTGTCAACTAAGTTAAGAGAATTGTTAGTTTCACTAATATGGCAGGGGTCTTAGAGCATTTCCACCCCTAAAAAGCCATTTGGGCAATAGGCAATTCAATCCCCCAAGTGAATAGTAACTGCCTTTGGTGAACAGTTATTGCACAAGTGCATCTTTACTCCTAAACTGAATAGCTCAAGCAATTTGTATTAAAATATTATTAATTTTTTATAAAATAAAGAAAAAATAATTTTATTTTTAATTTCGGATGATAATAAAATATTGGTCGGAAGTATTTGAGAATATTTGAAAATATTGAAATGTGGTGTAAGGTGGAAAAACTTGAATAGGTATTTACAAAAACAAAAAAAAATATTTTAAATATTTTTTGTGTTTTTAATCAAATTTGTGTATTTTTTTATAATTTTTTTGTATTTTTAATTAATTTTTTGTATTTTTAATTGTAGGTGGCGACAACCTTGCATCACATGGCCTAGGGGCTAGGCTAGTCGATTTTAGCCTAGGTAAGCAACTAGGCTACCTCAAAGCCGAGTGGATTGGAATAGGATGGAGGAGTTTTGGGGGAGAGAGGGGATTTAATCTACTATCCTTAGACAATCTCTAACCCTTGGGGATAAAGCTTAAAAATTTAAGTCATCACTTGGAAACTGCTTTTCTCCTCAAACTTTTAGCCTGGGATTATTAAATAATGATTTTAGCCTTTTTTTTTCAGTAACTTGTTTGAAAATAAAATTTATGTAGATTATCCTAATTTATTTTTGTGAACATTTTAATCTAAATTTTATAAAATTCTAATAAGTAATTAAAAATCATACAAATACATAGGTATTTATAAAGTTTTAAGTGAAATATGATTTAGATAATTTTCCTAAATTATTTTAGACGTTAAATTTAATTTTGGGCAATCAAATCTTTTTTTTACCATTAGATTTGATCTCTTTTATCACAGCCGTTTGATTATAAGTAATGTGAAACAAAAAAATGTTTGAAATATGACAGTTTGGTATATCCAGATTGTAACATCCCATGTCGACCAATGGAGATGGGGTGATGTGCTTTATATGTACATGCCCACCTCTATATAGCACGAGCCCTTTTGGGAACTCACTGGCTTCGGGTTCCATCGAAACTCTGAAGTTAAGTAAGTTCTAACAAGAGCATTCCTAGGATGGGTGACCCACTAGAAAGTTCCCACTAGAAAGTTCTCATGTGAATTTCTAGAAACAAAATCGTGAGGGCGTGGTCGGGGCCCAAAGCGGACAGAGCTCATCTGGGATGTGACACAGATAATTTAAGTCAGGCTTAAATCCTGGAAGAATCTAGCCCAGAGATATACTTTCTCTCCAGGCTTATTTTAGCTCAATGGTTGGAGATGGTTTGGAGGGATTTTAAAGCTTATATTTTAAGTTTATTTTATCGGTTGAAGATGATCTTAAAGGATTTGATAGAGGTGAGAGTGCTCTTATCAACGTAGGTACCATCAACCGTGGGAGTAATGAGTTATACCCTCAGAATTTTACCTTCAAAATGTCATTAGCTGACATGGGAATGGGCGTATCTTCAAATATATTTCTATATACTCCATGTACTAATTTATCACAGGGAAACGATTTTGTTTCGATTTTAAGTAAAGAAAATTGATTAACTAGAGATTATTTGTTAGGATGGAGTGAAAACTTTTGAAAAATTGTCCTAAAACAAACTAGTGTGCATTTGAAATATTGTCAATAAAATACTTGGGAAATTTTGAAAAATAAGCATAATTTAGATCCCATATAGAATTATAGCCACCCTTTCAAGTTTATGATAATTATAACCAAAAATTGAGATGAAAATACTAATATACCCTGAAAATAAGGTTTTCAGAAGATCCAAAAACACAACAGGTGCTTCAAACTCAAAACCAAGTTTGTACTAGTCTCCAAGTTCCAGTCTCATCAAACCCAACAAAAACCCATAAAAATTTTAATTTAAAAAGTAATACAAAAAAAATCCGCAAAAAACGCAACAATCCGCAAAAACCCAACTCCTTCTGCTCCGTATCGCCATCATACCAACGCCTAAAGCGCCATAGCAGCCAGTGAGATACTATAAACAAATGAAAGCCTAGGAGTTGGAAATTTTACAAATTTACAAACCTTGGCTTTTAATTGGCCTCTAGCACAAGTGAGTCTCCGGAATGATCATAACCCAACTACCATTTCAATCCCAAAACACCATAAATTAAACAAAATGCAGTCAGATTTTGGAGAAAATTCAAGAGAGAGGCTACTTGCGGTGGTTTGGGGATGAAATGGAATCGTTGTTGGTTGAAGAGGAAATTATATGGAAGAAGGTGATACTGTTGCTACTGCAACTTGTCCTTGTGTTTGATGAATAAAAAGAAAGAAGCTTGTGTCTTCATTGCAATGCGAGTGCGCAGTAACGCAGTGACAACACTTGACATGGAAAGAAAAACTCGAGACATTGCAAACACATATGGTTAAATAGGGTATATTAGTACTTTCTTATCAACTTTTGATTATAATTATCATAATTTTAAAAGTGTGGTTATAATTATATATGGGGTTCAAATTTTGGTTATTTATCCAAATTTCCCAAAATACTTCTGCACATCGATTGAATTCCATCTAATGACTTGTCAAAATTTACGACTTGGACTTAACCGCAAACCAAAAGCCTAAATTTGTCAAAATTTAAAGGGAAATACCCAGAAATAAGACAATTCCTTAATCTTGGGACAAAAATAGGACATTTTAAATATGCACACGCCATGCACAACAATCAGACAGAAATAAGATTTTTCTTACACCATGAACTGACTTAATTACCCTCGTTTATAAATGGGTTATTTCCTCCCATTTTCTTATTTCTCTCTCTCCCCTTTCTCTCCCTCCTCCCTCTTCTTTCACTTTCTCCCTCACTCGCTCTCTCTCCAATTCTCACTATGCACACATGGTGCACAGTCGTCCCAACCAACACCATCCAAATTGAAGCCACCACCAATTTCATCTTGTTCTCACGAGTCCAAAACACCTAGCCTTGTTACGAATCTCATCCCTGATCGTTGAGATTGAAACTCAACTAGGCTGCGAGTTTTTCGACCATTTTTTGGAAACACGGCAAACAATCGAGGCTTAAGACCACCACCACTAGACTCGCATCGAGGGTGGGAATAAAGCACAGTCATTAAATGCTGGTGTTTTGTTGGATTAATTTTTCAGTATTTGCTCACTGTATGTACACAACATGCACATGATATGCTCATAGATCTAAGCCAACCCAAAAACCCAGAGCTCATAGCTCTCTCTTCGAAATCAGAAAACTAACGTCATCACATATCCATATACACTATATGCACATCATATGTACAGTACATGCACATGCACATGATATGCACATAACTGGAGATTGAGCAACAAGCTGCTTTTCACATTAATAAGAAACTTTAACGGCTTCCTATTGGTATAGTGGATACAATTAAAACATAATTGTTACGTATATAAGGTTATAGTGGCACTTTGAAATTTTTTGTTACGTATATCAATCACCGCTTAATCGTGCACGTGGAAAACATGATACTCATTGTTGTAATTTCATGGACACGCATGGTCCCTAACGTCATCTAAGCTTTTTCTTAATTTTGTCTTTCACCGAGGCCAACTAGGTTGTGATCATACTCGCTAAATTCTAGGGCACAACATACATGTATCATAACTAGTGAACATTCTTGCTTCTCATATTAAGATGTAACCATGCATACCATATGCACATTATAGAAAAAATTTCACAAATTTCTGCAATTAAACACTTGAACCAAAAATTGTTCTATCCCAGTTTTGTAGCACGTCAAAACCTGAAATTTATTCTACAACCTATAAGCCCCAACATGAAGCACAAACCCTAATTTAACTTCTATGTATTACTTCATCTTACAATACAAAAAATATGGTAATAAACCCAGCTCACTCTTCTCATCTCCATCTTGCCTCCCTTTATTCGAAATCAAAGGTATGAGGTCAACCCAAAACCCAACTCACTCTTCTCACCTCTCTTTGGACTTCCGTCTCTTCAAAATTGGAGCTTAGAGATATGAGCTCAACCCAGAACCCAGAGCTCACAGAGCTCTCTCCATATCCCTTCTTCTAAATGAGAACATTGATGCAATAAGGTTCTAATTTTTAGTATTTATATGTGAGTATTTTAGTAATTTTGGTTTTGTGCATAATATGCATGGCGTGTGCATGGCCGGTTTGTCCTATTCATGTCCCAAGATTAAGAAATTGTCCCATTTTGGATATTTCCCAAATTTAAATGATCATGACTAGAATTAGACTTGGCATTCGTGTTGTGTTTTTCGTGTTCATATCGTTTTCGTGACATATGCAACATCTTAACGGGTCGTGTCATGAAACACCCGTTAAAGCAAACGGATAATATGACCCAACCCAAAATTGACCTGTTAAAGAAAATATATTTTAATTCAATAAATAATAAAAATGAAAAACATAATTTGACCCAAAAAAAATAGCAAATATAATACTAAATTAGTATATACATGCAACATCGTCACATAAATATCACTTCAAAGCATAAAAAAACGATTGTCTTTCAAGTATTACATACTCCAAAATAAGAGTGTAAAGAAAAAACATTAGTACATTAGTATAAGATACCAAATGTTTAAGAATATGCAAAATGAAGGGAATTGTGTTTCAAGGTTGGGGAACCTTGCACATTTATATATGCTTTCACATTTTTCATACTTATACATTAATGATTATGAATTTTATTTATTTTGAACTCCTTTAAAAATATTATTCATGAGGGTTTGTATACTTTTAAAAATTCAAACGACAATGTACCCATACTCAAAAAGTAGAGGATGCTACCACGAGCCCTTGCATACTTGTAAATTAATTATTATAATTTTTCAATGTTTTTGGTGTTATTAAATTTCTTGTTATTTTTATTTTTAATGTGTTTTATAATTTTTTAATCTCACTCTTTGCCTATAGTATACTATAAAAATAAATAAATAAAATTTAATTTAAAAAAAAATTATATAGAATAATACTACAATATTACATATTTAATATACAATTTATACATATACACTATGACTATTGTATTTTGTAGTAAGTTTTTTTAGTAGTTTAAAAAAATTAAAAAAAAATCATCAAAATAATTTTTTTCTTAACTTGTTGAAACGGGTTACCCGCATGTTACCTTCGTGTAAACCTATTAAGGATCCGTTATTAACGGGTTCTTACCGTGTGACACGATAACGACCTGATTAGTTATCGTGTTGACCCTAAACTTGTTATATTCATGTCGTGTTAACGGGTCGTGTAAGAAATTGTCAGTTCTAACTAGACTAAAAATGAGTCAAACTATATGCATAGGGTACGTCAAGGAATGATGTAGTGCATAACAATTAATATGGTTTCTACATTAAACATGTTGTTGGAGACTTTACATCTTTCAAAGCCATGTTTTAATTAGATGCCTAGTAAATATAATCTTTAGTATTAAATTATTTATCCTATCAATGTAAGGTAGCCTCCTATTTAAAGGGTTTTATATGTAAGATTAAGAGGCAAATTGAGTAAATTAAAAGTAATCTAAGAAGAGCGTTTTCTCCTTTCTTAAATCAAGTGTGAGGCTTGGTCATGTGAGTGAATCTGTTGCCCCTAGTCAAGTGATTCCCAAGTTCTATCCCCATAGAGACGTGAGTGATTATGTTCCCCCTAGTTGAGCGATTCCTAGGTTACTACCCCTTGTCTTTTTGAGACCTTTGGTTTTTTCTATGTCAAGTGGCATCAGAGCAGGTTATCTGCTGCGGTTGAAGACCATGGCTATGATTTACAATCTATTTGAAGAGCACACTGTTGAAGAAATTAGTTTTGTCGATTGGAATTTACCACCAATTTACGATGAGTACGTTGATGAAGACAAAGTCTATAATCATCTTGTGAATGAAGTTAATGAGGATGGCAGCGAGCCTTCCATCCGTCAGATGGTAAATTATGATTGCTATTCATCTTTTGGATGCTACAAAAACCTTTCAAAGTACTACAAGCATGATGCAAATGGATATGCTTCAAACCTACAAGGAATGGATGATGGCAAAGTGCTACTGATGTCCCAAATGAATTTTGAAAAGAATTTTAGACAGTCTACTATTTTTGTGACTTCAACATGGATGGAACAAGGCAGTGTCCCTTCTTTCTCAAGCCCAACAGTGATGCTTAAAGAGGCCACTCATGTGATAAGTTGCGGTTATGAAGACACAATTAAATGGAGTTTAGAGCTAGGTTGGATTTATAGATTTATCACAGATCGGGTTTCAAGATGCATTCTAGTGGATGAATGTCATTTTCAATCAAGAAGAAGGAACTAGGGCCTACAACATTTGAAAGAATGGGGAAATGGTGTTTTCATGAATATTTTGTGGCTTGGAACACTTTGATCGTCGTGAATTTCATTTTACTGTTGTGATTAGGGGTGGGTTGGAAAAACCAAAAACCGAAAAAAACCGGACCAAAAACTGAACCAAGGCCGAAAAAATCGAATCGAATATGGTGAACTGAACCAAACCGAATCCGGTTGGGTCGGTTTCAGTTCCTGATGTTTGAAAACCGAACCAAACCAAACCGAAGTTCTTCAAAATGACGTCGTTTTGATTATTTTATTAATTAATTAATAACATAATCCTATCAGTATCCTGGAACGACGTCGTTCTACACCAAAGTGTAACCCTACGCATTTCTCCCATTTTCCCAGTTTGACTTTGCGTAGCCCCTGAGCCTTTTCTCTCTTTTGGTCTTCGATAGTTCGACTTCAATCACTCTCTCAATCTTAAAGACTCAAACTCTCTGTCTCTCATTCTTAGCGGCGACCCGCGACGGCACGACCCTTCTCAGTTCTCACTCTCAATCTTTCACACCTCGCAGTGAGTCTCACATCTCGCGGTGAGTCTATCATCTCACACTTTCACTTCTTGTAATTTAGATTAATGCATGCAGAATTGAAGATAGGGATGTTTTAGAAATTGTAATATTTGATTGATTATTCTTTGTCTTGATTGAAGATTTTGATGGTTTTTTGGGCTTTTGATGGTTTTCTGGGATTTTTAGATGTATATATACATAGTAAAACTATTGTTGGTTACTGTTATCTGATTTCATGCTCTGCACTCTTGTTTTAAGTTCATCCAAATCATTCTTTGAAATTTATATCTCCTACCACATAATTATTTTATGCTTTCTCAATCAGATACAGATCTTTAGGGCTCCAAGGGTTGAAATGAATTAACAAGATTAAGCAAGTTGGTTAACAATGTTAATGAATGAATTCAATATTAGTTGGTTATTTTAGGGTAATTTATTAGGTGAGGTGGGGGGAAGTTGCCAACAATAATTAGAAGAATAATTTGTGTGGTGTGGATGAAGGAGAGTTGATACAAGTGATAAACAAAATGGCCGAACCTATTTTCTTAGAATTTTTTTTTTTGCAATTGGGAAAAAAAAACTGAACTGAGAAAAACCGAACCAAACTGAATAGTAATTTCGGTTCAGTTTTTGGTTTTGATAAAAAAAACCAAACCCACCCCTAGTTGTGGTTGTTGTGGAAGAATCTGCAAGGTCATCCCAAAGATCGAGGAAGACCAAATGAAACTCGAGGACAGGTTTTTTTTCGAGAAGAGGAGAATGATGTAGTGCAGAACAATTAATATGGTTTCTACATTAAACATGTTGTTGGAGACTTTTCATCTTTCAAAGCCATGTTTTAATTAGATGCCTAGTAACTATAATATTTAGTATTAAATTATTTATCCTATCAATGTAAGGTAGCCTCCTATTTAAAGGGTTTAATATGTAAGATTAAGAGGCGAATTGAGTAAATTAAAAGTATCTAAGAAGAGAGTTTTCTCCTTTCTTAAATCAAGTGTAAGGCTTGGTCATATGAGTGAATCCACGATTAGTGACATGAGTGAATCTGTTGCCCCTGGTCGAGTGATTCCCAGGTTCTATCTCCATAGAGACGTGAGTGATTCCGTTCCCCCTGGTTGAGCGATTCCTAGGTTATCCCTTGTCTTTTCGAGACCCTTGGTCTTTTCTGCATCAAGGAAGTAGCTGAGATTTTCTTCTCATATGGGTTGTAAGTGTAAGCTACACTAAAAAAGTCTCTTAATATTGTTTTCCACCTACGCAACTAGAATACGTACACAAACATGTTTGGACATAAATAAAAAGTGTTGATATATATTGACACTTCAAAAATTCATTGTGCACCTCAAACTTCTTGATTTTGTAAGAAAAATAGAATTGTGAGAAGTGCACAATACAGTTTTTAGAGTAGCAATACTAACACCCAATAAAATAAAATAATAAGATCAT
This sequence comes from Malus sylvestris, assembly GCF_916048215.2. Lineage (NCBI taxonomy): Eukaryota > Viridiplantae > Streptophyta > Magnoliopsida > Rosales > Rosaceae > Malus > Malus sylvestris. Next base: position 24,990,755 of record NC_062262.1, read on the forward strand.
TCCAATTCGACAAGAGTGTATTTTTGATCATCACCCTTAAGTGGTGGTAATGTTCACCACCCTATTTATCACCGTTAGATGAGTTTGAATTTTGAGATTTGTGACTATCCACTACACGAATCCCGAAATTCAAACTCATCTAACGGTGATAAATAATCACAAATCTCAAAATTCAAACTCATCTAACGGTGATAAATAGGGTGGTAAGCATTACCACCACTTGAGGGTGTGAGTTAAAATACACTCTTTCGACAAAAGACCCATGCCCAATTTCTATAGCTTTGGGTGAAGCTAATGGTGGTTTATAGATGTGGCAAATGGGGTGTGCTATCCACACACCCCTTGTTACTTCTCACTCATCCTTCGTTAATTTTTGTCATTTAATCTTCTTCAATTCATTCAATTAGATGGCTGAAAATTAAGAGAGTTGTGTGGGAAGTAAAAAGGGGTGTGTAGATAACACATCTCATAACAAATATCTATAGATATACCATTGGGAACAACACATTATTCTTGTGGGTTTGGTAGACGTACCAAAACGACACCTTGTTATGAATAAACTCAATGATACAAAAAGACTTTCACTAATAACAAGAAATATACACTAATTCAGAGCAGTGATGGGGGGTACAAAGGCTAGAGACATGCAGGCCTACAAGGAGGCAAGAACTAAGGAAAGCAAACACAGAGCAGTGATGGGGGGTACAAAGGCTAGAGACACTGAACCAAGTGCAAAGGTGTCACCCCCATCACTACCACAACAAAATTAAGTAGGACATGGGAGACCATCCTTATTCAGTACAAAGGTGTCTTTTCAATAATTTGTTGTATCATAAATGCCGCGAGACCAAGACCAGTAAACACTAAAGAAAGCCACCATTTAATTACAGTTGAGATTGATAAATTAAAAAAAAAATAGAGTTAAGAAAGCTAGTTGTCGGCTTTTCTCTTCTTCGCAACCATATTAGCTTTAACAATAATGATATTGTTGATGCACAAAACTGGAGGGATCTTGGAACAACGTAAATCCGACCTTGAATCTACAAGAAAGTAAAGAACACAAGATGTATCGTGGTTCGCCACAATGTTTGGGTTACATCCACACTGATGTTGATTGTATTTCTCTCTAACTGTATGTATGGATTACAAGGGTGAGGGGGAATCCCCCAGAGAAAGAGAGAATTTGAGAGTGTTTCTCTATTTGTGAAAGGATTGTGAGGGTGAGAGCCCCCTAATTGTGAGGGTGAGGAGTCCCTTTTATAAACTAAGGGCTTCTGCCCTTTTACATAGATCATGGGCTCAATGTCTGGAAGCCCAAGTAACGAGGCCTAATAAAATATGGTACTAATAGTAGTCCCCCAAGTCTTCAGTCAAGAGAGTCTTTTGGTTGGAGACTTGAAATTCAGTCCATGTGTGGGCTGATGTAACTAGATGTCGTCTAAAACTGATACTCGATATGAGGCGGTGCCTAATCTGAAATAATGCTCAACCAGAAGTAGCACATGTTGCGAGGCTGCTCGGCTTGTGGCTTATGTTGCCTTGATTGGCTCGGCTTGTGGCATTGAAGGTGAGGGAGTCCTTTTTATAGAATAAGGGCTCGCTCCTTAATACATAAATGATGGGCTAGAGTTGATGCTCATGGCGAGGCGGTTACTCAGTAGGCAGCGATGCTCTTTAATGATGGTGAGGGAGTCCCTTTTATAAAATAAGGGCTTGCTCCTCAATACATAAATGATGGGTTATGAGTGATGCTCGCGGTGGTGCGATTGTTCAGCTGGCGGCAATGCTCTCTAATGAAGGTAAGGGAGTCCCTTTTATAAAATAAGGGCTCGCTCCTCAATACATGAATAATAGGTTAGGAGTGATGCTCGCGGCGAGGCGGTTGCTCAGCTGGCGGCGATACTCTTTAATGAATGTGAGGGAGTCATTTGATAAAATAAGGGATCGCTCCTCATTACATGAATAATGGGCGCTCTCTAATGAAAGTGTGGGAGTCTCTTTTATTGAATAAGGGCTCGTTCCTCAATACATAAATAATGGGCTAAGTCCCCCAAGTATTTTTCATGAGGCCCAGTTGTGGAAGCCCAATATATGGTACATAGTGTAGTCCTCCAAGTCTTCAGTCAATAGAGTCTGTTGGCTGGAGACTTCAAATTGAATCCATGTATGGGCCGAAGTGGCGGTTGTTCGGAGGTGGTATTTGTATACCCTGCACTGAAGCTTTGTAGGTGAAGCTTTGCAAGTGAAGCTGAAGCTTTTGTAAATGAAGCTTTTGAAGCTAGAGCTCTGTAAATGAAGCTTTCGAAGTTGAATGACATGAGTGATGCTTATGAATGTTTATGCTGATTGACATGAGTGATGCTCATGAATGTTGACATGAATAATGGTCATGAATGTTTATGTATGATTGACATGAGTGATGCTCATGAATGTTTATGTATGATTGACATGAATGATACTCAAGTATGATATTTTGGAGTACTGGACGTACTTTTGATCACCTAGTTGGCGATAATAACGGCAGGCTGCCGAATAATTTTGGAGTACTGGACGTACTTTTGATCACCTAGTTGGTGATAATAGCGGCAGGCTGTCGAATAATTTTGGAGTACTGGACGTACTTTTGATCACCTGGTTGGTGATAATAGCGGTAGGCTGCCGAATAATTTTGGAGTACTGGACGTACTTTTGATCACCTGGTTGGTGATAATAGAAGGTGAACCTTAAGTGAAGGGATGGAGGTTGGAGTTTAAAGCTATAGGGCTTGGCTCTTTTGGGCATATGGGACTTCGACCTCCACATAACATTCCAGCCCATTATATTGGGCTTGCTACTTTTTTTGTTTATTTTTATTTTTTTTATTACCCTCTGATGGGGTTATACAAATGTCTCCAAAAGATAAGAAAAATAAATCACATTATTCAAAAAAGCTGCTGCAGAAGGTGGGGATGGCAGATGGTTGGATAGTGAGATAGCATGTGCAGCTGGCAGTTACTTTTGCAGTGTCTTTCATGTGCTGTCGCGGAGGAAAGCCTCCATTTATTCCCTGCTTTTGCATGTGAGTGTTTTTAGTGGATGGTGGATGACTGTTGTCCCGTCACTTTGATGCTTTTCAATTTTTTTTTTTGAATACTGTGGCCCAGAAACTTCATCATCTTTTTCTTTTTCTTTTCTTTAGTAACATCATGATCTTTTTCTTTTCTGTAAAGGAAAAGAGACTTTGGGGAATTTGTGAAAGAAAAGAGAGAGCTTTTATGGATCTGTAAATGACGATGCAGAGGTCGGATCTGACGGTGACGACGTAGTCAACGTCGGCGGTGTGCGGGAGGAAAACGGCTTTGAGCTAGATGCCCATTACATGGCTCTTGGACCTGGGAATCCCAATAATCTCCATGGTTTCTTCACCCAAAAGGCCCATGAAATCCTAGGAATGTGTGGTGTGCAACTTTCTTTTCGGAAATGATTAATCTTTTTTTCGAAAAACACGATCCAGGCACAACATTCTTCATGGTAATCATGCTAAGCCGGTCTAGATAAACGTAAACCCGGTGCCACTGGATGTTGCAGCGGTTCGTATACTCCACCAGGTCCTCATTATCCAACGGTCACCGATTGTTTTGAATCCCGCCGGTTCCAGCTGAAAACATGGTGACGGTGGTCCCGCTCCTCAGCTTCTTCTGCAATGGACTCTGCCCCACCTGCCCGACCAGAATCACCTTATAAATGCCGGTGTTGAGGCCGTTCTCGAGCAGGTTATCATACATGAAGTTTCTCGGATTGGGTTCCTCTGACAGAGGCGGCTGTAGGGGGCGTCGCCCGGGGCTAACTCTGCCTCCGCGTTGAGAGGGTTAGACTCGTCCCAGTCGGAGCTGTCACTGCTGGAGGAGGAGGTTCCGGTGGTGTAGAAGCATATGGAGAGTAAAGTCTGGGACTTTGCTTGCAGAGAGCGAGAAAGCGTCATCGAGAGCGTGGCAATGGAGGAGGAAGCCATTTTTGTTAAGAGGAAAATGGTTTTGGTGGTGCAAATTTGATGCGAGAATTACTTGACACACAAATTAAACCCTCTTTTTGACAATTGTAGTATAGATGTAAGTAGGGTATCGTTCTAGGCCGGGGATTAGGAGGGATTGCTAATCTATTCTAAATTAATTTAAAAATATTAAACAAGACTCAAGGACACAAAACTAGGCTAAAAACTCTAATAACTCGAAACACACTTAGAATGACTCAAAATAATGAAAACAATCAAATTAGACACTAGGAACTAAAATGGACGGAAATTGAATTAAAAGACTAACAACAATGAAAACTAACTAAATAATATAATTTAATAATGGGGGGTAGTTTGGTTTTGACGAGAAGTAAATTAAACTTAAATAAATTACAGAATTGACAAAAGCATGAATTAAGGTGAAAGGATAGGTGACGGACTAGCTAGAGGGTTCTTCTCCACACATGACACATATGCAACCTAAATTGATTTTTCAGTTGTTCTTTCAATAAATTGTAAATCTCAACGCCCCAAATTAACCGTGAATTGCACTAATTAACCCTTAATTTTCCACAAGTTATTGGGTTGGATGATTGCATACGACAACCCAAAACATTCCCTACAAGTTCCCTACATGAATTGCATAATAGAGATACAAGCAAGAATCATTAAGTTCTATGAAAAACATAAGCATTGACGAGGCACTCGTTACTATGATTTGCATGAAACTTATGCCAAGAATTTACTTAACGTGATTGTGACTAGCAACCTTCACTACTTGTGAATATAAGTTCATAACGATTAGGTGAAACTCACTTATATCCTAGCATCAAATTCATGCATGTAAATTAAGTATGCATCCTTAATCGACATACAAAAATAAGTTATCAATCAGGCAGTTAAGCAAATTAAATCACAACCCAGAAATCACAACTGAAGGTAATCAATTCATATTACAAATATATTCATGGCTTTGAATTAACCTCTAGCCAAAATAAATTTAGTTACACATTATTTTCAAATTAAAACAGAAATTAAACATGAGTTTGAGAAAATATACGACCCTTTTGTTTTTTCTTCTGCTGCACGTTCTGCCCTCAGTCCCCGCTTGTCAGCCGTGCCTGGCGCTGTGCTCCCCCTGCTCAAGCTGCCAAATGGCAGCTTTCCTCTGGACTCTCTCCTATCCGTGCTGCTCTCCCCGTCAGTCTATTATATTTTCTTCTGAGCTGCCAAAAGCAGCTTGGCTGCTTCTTTCCGTCCCTCTCTCTCCGCGCTGGTCTCTCTTCTCTGTTCTAGTTTTCTGCTGCCGCAAGGCAGCTCTCCCCCCCTCCCGGTTTTCTTTTCTTTTCTGTCCGTCTCTCTATTTTATTCTTTCTGTTTTCTTTTCTTCACACGCTGCCAAAGGGCAGCGTTCTACCCCTGCCTTCTGCGCTCAGTTTTCTCATATATGCCCGCTGCCCACCTACCACGCTGCACTCAGCAGCTTTCATTTATTCTTTTCTTCGTACTCCACTCATTCTTTTGTTTTCTTTTGTTCCACCCAGGCAGCCAAGTGCTGCTTTTCCTCTTTTATTTTATTCTTCTTTTTGGCAGCCTTGCTACTTCTTTTCTTTGTGCGTTACTCACCATTCCACCTGAAACATCTTTAAGTTTAATAAAAACCCCAGTGCAAACTCTGATTCCAACCTGACAAAATTTAGTGAGTAAATAACAAGTTTGTGCCATTTTTATTTTCTTTGCATAACAAATCCTATAAACACAAAAATAACGTAAATAGCTCAAAAATATAAGGAACTAACTAAGAAAAGACGAGTGAATTTGAAGTAAAAATATATATAAATATGATCCGATCAAAATTTCAGTTCCCCCTCTTGATTTTTGAGGGGTTTTGGTTAGGGCAAGCTTAAACCCTTTCGGGCTTTAGAGGCTCGACATCCTATTGGAGAGAGATTAGAGAGGGAGGAGGAATGAGGTAGAATCTAATGAGGAAATGAAGAGAGAGAGAACAAAGGGAGGGAGAGAAATGAACTTGGTGTCTCTATGTGGGTTTTTTTTTTTTTTTTTTTTTTTTGATTTTGCAGATTCACGGTGGAGGTGAAAAAATGAAAGAGAATCGACACAAATTTTCGTATCGATTCCCACAGACGGCACCAAATGTTGATGCACAAAACCGGAGGGGTCTTGGAACAACGTAAATCCGACCGTGAACCTACAAGAAAGTAAAGAACACAAGATGTATCATGGTTCACCCCAATGTTTGGGCTACGTCCACACTGATGTTGATTGTAGGGTGAGGTGGAGTCCCCCCAGAGAAAGAGAGAATTTGAGAGTGTTTCTGTATTTGTGAGAGGATTGTGAGGGTGAGAGCTCCCTGATTGTGAGGGTGAGGAGTCCCTTTTATAGACTAAGGGCTTCTCACCTTTTACATAGATCATGGGCTCAATGTCTGGAAGCCCAAGTAACGAGGCCCAATATAATATGGTACTAACATATATTGTTATCATATTTTTCTACCACAATTGTATACCACTTTAGGTGGTATCTGATGTGGGCATTCACATCATCTAAATTAATTAGCATTTAGGGGGGTGTATTCAATTGAGATTTTGAGGGATTTTAATTCTTTTAATGAATCTAGGGGTATTCAATTAGGATTTTAAGTGATTATCTGAAATTCAATGTGTATTCAATTAAAATTTTAAGACAGTTGACTAAAATCTTTAGAAATCTAGGTGTATTCAATTAGGATTTTAAAGAAGTTTATAGCATTCCAAGTGTATTCAATTAGAATTTGATTTTAAAGAATTTCAAAAAGTTGAGGAATTAGAGGAAATTGGAGAGATTTTGTAGTGTGTTTTAAGCATCCACAAATCTCCCCTCTCCCCCATGAGATTTCAAGGGAATTGAATCAAAATTTTACATAGAATCTCTACAAATCAATTAAACTCCATAAAAATCCATGGATTTATAAATCCTTTAAAATCTCCTCAATTCTCAATTGAATACACCCCCTTAATTTCAAAAGTTAATCAATAATTAATAAAAAATTGTTTATTAAATGATTATTGTGATATACGAGAAGTCTCATTCTTCCACCTAAGATTATTTAAGTGTTTTAATTAATAAAAAGATTGAAATTAAATTATGTAGCTTGTCCAACTCATCTGCCATCTAAGATGATAAAGAAATGTGGTATAAAATTGTGGTAAGAATATTATTACTCTTTCTTTAAAGTTAGACAACCTTAAATAAGAAAACCAGAGAAAGTGATACATGTAAAAGAGAAACTGTGCAAGACACTTTGGCATGAGGGAAAGTGATACAGGTCTCAAACCCACTACTAAAAACCATGGTCTGAAATGCCGATATTATTAGCGATATTTCGCCGATTATATCGGTTTTGTGAGAGAGCGATATTTTCACACTTATCCACTGAATTTTCGTCAAAATATCGCGATAAAACTTAGTATATCTCAACCACAAACCATCCAAGATGAATTGAGGTAACCTGGGGCTTACCTAATCGGAGAAAGATCAAGAGAACTCGCCGGAGAGTTCCTGGGTTTCACTGTCCTAGCTGCACCAAGAGAAAGGGAGAGAAAGACGAGGTTTAGATGGTGATGTTGATGCCATTGACGGAGTACTAAGAAGGGCATAGAGGGCGCTGATGGGGATGACCGACTTGAGGTAGAGGTCACGGGAGATGGAGACTGCGCCGACGAGGCGGAAGACGCGAACGAGGATGAAGGCGAGGGAAGAGCAGAAGGCCATGTGGAAGAAGGATCGAGAGACTGAGGTCTCTGTGCGTGTGTGTGGGAGAAGGGAGAAAAGAGAAGGACCAAGAGATCTGTGTGTGTGTGTGTGTGGGAGAAGGGAGAAGGGAGAAGGGAGAAGAGAGAAGGATCCAGAGACTGAGGTCTCTGTGTGCGTGTATGATCTCTGTGTGCGTGTGCGGTGGTGTGTGAAAAAAAAAGCATCCAAATATTCAACTTTTACAACTTTTACAACTTGTACAATTTTTGACAAGACAAAAATAATGGCGTGTGTGTCTGTATCTGACAACTTTTACAACTTGTACAATTTTTGACAAGACAAAAATAATGGTGGTTTCATCAAGATTCAAAACTGTATGCCTCGCGTGATATTCTTTCACATTCTCAGAGGTGGAGTATCAGATCATCACACATTTTTTGACCCTTCGAAAATTGAAAAACCTGTATTACACCTTTTCGTTTCTTCTTCTTCCTTTAGTCCTTTCAGAGCCATTCTAGATCCATTACAAAGCCATTTCAGAGCTTCAAATTGAATAAATGGATCTGCAGCTCTCGCCACTCCAAATTAAATGTTAAATACCTTCTTTCTCTCTCATTTATTCACAGACGGCAAGCTGCAGAGGATCGTCGAGGTTTTGCTGCTACGTACGACATCGAAAGTTCCAGATTTGTTACATTTGTGTAATTATTATTTTATTGTTGCTCCACGCAGATTCTACCTTTACACAAAGGGTTCCATATTTAAGGCAAGTTTACGAACTTATATTTATATTATTGTAATTTATACAACAACAAAAAAATTTGTGTGGACCCGTGCATGTGATCTAAGAACCAAATAATAGTTGCATGTTAATTTTTTGAAGTAATTAAGTAATGTTGTATAATTATTCCCTAGAATAATTTTAATATGTTTAATATTATTTATTATTTTATTATCAAATTGGATTATTATTCATTAATATTAGGTTTTATTATTCCATATTATTTTTATAATTACTTAAATTCTTACAATCATTTTCTTTACTTCCTATTTAATACTTCCTATTTAATTCTTCTGTAGAATAACTTTACTTCCTATTTTGTTTACTTCCTATTTAATATGTTTCCGTCACTACTATATTTTTTGGCCAAAAAATAATTGCCTAATTTTCATGAAAAATAAATATAGGTAAGTTTAAGATGTCCAGTGGAGTTACTAAACGTGATCCAGCTTAGGAGCATGGAGACCCAATAGATGGAAACAAACATGGCACAATTTGCATATATTGTGGTCGGGTAATGAAAAGTGGCTGAGTGACACGACTTAAGTACCATCTTAGTGGATTAGATCCAGGAAATAATGTCCAACGATGCGATAATGTCCCCGTAGAAGTGAAGGCATTCATCACCACATTATTAAAAAATAAAAAACAGCATAAGGAAAAGATAACACATGGAATGGAAAATATTCGAGCTGGGCTACGAGGAAAAGTCATTGGCCAAGCGGTTGACAGTGATGATGATGATGATGAGGACGAATGTGATGATGACATGGGACCTGAAGAACGACGCAGTTCCAAACAAGCATTACGTGCCTCCAAACAGTTAGCATAGGAAAGAGAACACCTTCATAAAATTCCTAATAGAGCACAAGGTTTCGGGACAAGTGGTGGTGCACAAATGAGACGGGGAGCATGGCCCGAAATGCCGATAATATCGGCGATATATCGCCGATATTATCGGTTTTCAGGGGTACCGATTTTTTTTGCACTATCCAAATGGTTTTCGGGATAATATCGCGATATTATTGAAATTAACGATAATATCGAAACAGGCTTCCGGGAGAAGAACGCCGGAGCTGTAGAAGCTCCGGCCGACTGTAAAACAGGACCCTAGACTCCGATCTAGGTATGAAAATGAAATAGAAGACGAGATGAACGTTTTTATAACTTCCGTTTGCCGTGAAACGGTCGGAGGTGTTTGGAAAGTGGCTCGACACTCACGGCCTCGCCGGATCTGGGTGTCTTTGGGGTCATCAGTTTCCTCTGCGCGTCGCCGTGCTTCCCAGAGATGGAGGAGAGGGAGGGAAAGTTTAGGAGGGTGGTGGAGATGCTGCGCTGGCATCGGGGTGGACAAATTTGGGTGTGCCTGGGTGTGGGTGCGATCGGGGAAATGGAGTGAGAGAACGGGAGTGAGAGAATGAGATAGAGTTGAGAACTAAACTGAGAGAGAGTGAGGGGTCTAAGAGAGAGAGAGCCTTTCTCATTTTTCTAAAAGGCTGTTTTGGTTTCTACAAAACAATAAAAAAAATGGAAAGGACATCAAGGGTTGTTTTGGGCTCGGGGTTGATGCAAAGAGCCGTTGGCTCGGCTCTGGTCTCGAGGCAGAGGGATGCAGAGCATCCCATGTGAATTCATATCTATTTTTTTTTTCTTTTGTTTTTCTGTTAGTTCAGTTCTTTTTAGTTTTTTTTTGTGTTCTTTTCCTGTTTTTATTTAGTTTAGTATATTTATTTGAGTTTAGGTTCTTTTTATTTACAGTTTATTTTTTTTTTCACACCTTGAGGACAATGTGTGATTTAAGTTTGAGGGTGGGAAATAAGAAATTTTAAGTTTTTAATTTTTGTGTCAAGTTAAAAATTTTCGTTTTTAAGTTAATATCCATAGTTTATTTTAAGCGTTAGAACAAATGGACAATGTGAAGGTTAATTCCATATTAGAGTCTTTTCTATTTATCGTCAATTAGACATTAATTCACGAATTATACTTTGAAAATTTGCATTATATATAAATGATTATAGTGTGTTTAAATTTCTTTCATTAATTACTACATGTTTTCTACACTCACAATGTTTGTCAGCTCGCTGTATAATCAACTTAAATCAGTTAAATCCATCATGCAATGCATTTTCTTCCAATTTTTTGTGATAAACTAATAGATAATTGACTAAATAAACATCCTACAAAGTTTCAATAAAAATTTCCAAGTTTTTCTTACAATTTTCGTGGTTTCCATGTAATTTTTATCGATATCGATATTTTACCGATATTTCCATCGATATTTCCGTGTTTTCGGAATATCGATATTTCTGATATTACCGATATTTAATACCTTGACGGGGAGCAAGTGTTAGAGAATCACAACCAACACCACCAATAGCCCCAAGTTTATATAAGTCATCCAAAGAACGTCAAAAGAGTGTTTGGAGTTATTTCATTGGAGGTAATGTGAAGGAGGGAATGGGACGTCTAATTAGCAAGTTCTTTATCTATGAAAATATCTCTGCTGAGAAGGCATCATCACATCATTTCAAAAATATGGTATTGGGATGTCAACATGCCGGTGTTGGAGTACAACCTCCCACTCCCTATGAGGTAAGAAACAAAATATTTGGAAATGGAGTATAAAGACATTGGCGAGTATGTTAACAAGTTGAGGTCAAAGTGGGAAACTAATGGTTGCACAATCATGTGTGACGAATGGATTGGCCCGACCAGATTGTCTATCATAAACTTCATGGTATACTCCAAGGGAAAGATAATTTTTTTGAAGTCTGTTGATGCTTCAGACCATATAAAGAACTACAAGTATATTTACAAATTATTGAGGGATGTAATCATGAAGGTGGGAGAGCATAATGTTGTCCGAGTCGTGACCGACAACAATTCTGCATTTGTCAAAGCTGGAAAAAAGTTAATGAAGCATTATAATGTGTTTTGGACATCATGTGCAGCACATTGTATTGATTTCATGTTTGAGGCAATGGGGAAGAGAGAGAATATTGCTACTGTCGTAAAAAGAGCTAGAACGATAAAAAACTATATTTACAATCACGGTTGGTTGTTGGCAAAGATGCGTGAATTTTGCAAAGGAGAAATTATTCGTCCAGCTACCACTCGATTTGCCACCAACTATATTGCATTAGACAGCCTACTTAAGAAGAAAGTAGGGTTGAAAGCAACTATTCACTAGTGATGACTGGGCCAACCACAATTTAAGCCGCTCAAATGCAGGTCGTATGGTGGAAAGTATAGTGCTTGATCATGCTTTTTGGACTCAATCAGAACATGTGTGCCAAGTGTTTGAACCTCTTTACAAAGTTTTATGGATCGTTGACACAGAAGTGTATCCTACTATGGGGACAATATATGAGTTGATGCGTGTAGTAAAGGATGACGTGGAAAGAAAACATGGTGCAAGATGGGTCATTAAGATAATTAATGACCGATGGTATAAAACATTATACCACAATTTGCATGCAGCAGGTATAAATTATGTCATAATTTGCAATTCATTTCTTTAGTTGCATAAGTATTATTTCTCTTATTAGAGTATGTGTTTCTTTGAACAACATATTATTTGAATCCTCGATACCAATACGAACCCGGTGTTGGAGATGATGGTACCCTTATACGTGTTGTACATAATGTATACTCTAAATTAGACCCTGCATCACCAGAAGTTGGCCAATTTGGAAATGAGGTACACAATTACTTAAATTATAATAATTATATTGTTGGATTAAACTAACACGATTTATTAAATTCAGCTAACATGGTTTAAAGATGCAAGAAGAACTTTTGGAAAACCAACATCAGTTGCTGCTCGAACAAAAATGTCTCCTAGTGAGTGTAAACATATTTCACTATCAGTTTATAATAGAATTTGTTGGAGTTATTAGGCTTATCAACATTGTTTTTCATTATAGCTGAATGGTGGATCATGTATGGGACTGATGCACCAACTGTGAGAAAGTTAGCAATCAAAGTATTATCACAAACAACTTCCTCATCTGCTTGTGAAAGAAATTGGAGTACATTTGCACTCATACACACAAAGCAAAGAAATAGGTTGGCTCATAGTAGGTTGGAAAAATTAGTTTATTGCTACTACAACATGAAGCTTCAAATTCGAGATAAGGAAGCAGAAATAGATCATGTCGACCGTGGTGACCCACTAGATGTGTTTGATATTGTTGTTGAAGATGATGATACAGAGGGTAACCAACTTTATCAATGGATTAGACCTCTTCATTTAGATGATGATGAAGGCAACCTAGCTCCTAGAGTTGCTGAAGAAGCACATAATGAAGGAATAAATGTAGAAAGAGTATTAGAGGAGGATGTGGGATCTAGCAGCGCTGACTCTTTGGAAGAACTTTTCAAGACCAAGAAACACTGGAATTCCACATTCTTCCAATCCTACACAACCACAAGATCATGCTGATACTAGTGATAGATCTAGTACAAGATCAGGAGACTCATCTACCACCGGAGGTGGGAATGATGAAGGATATAGTGGAGCTGGAGGTAGTGGTGGATATGGAAACTATGTTGGACCACCTCCCGGATTTATGAACCCTTTCATTGGTGAGACAAACTTCACGCATGCAACATAGGATGAGGACCATGGCAGTAGGCGGGCAGGACCAGGAATTGGTGCCATAGGGAAGGACTATACTCGTAGAGAAAGAGGCAAGGGGGCTTTGTCAAGTCAAGAAGATGACTCGTTATCTATAACTTCGGACTCTGTTGGAGTAGGAAGTAGTAACTATGGTTATACTCATAACCAACCATTTCCCTACCCTTTATATCCCATTCCTGTTGGGATGGAATCGAGCGACTTATAGAAAGAATCCGAGACTCAATCTTCAAATGATTTTGCTTATCGACAACGTCAACTAATCTCGGATCCATATGGTTGACATGTTAACAATTGCATGCAAAACTATTTTGGGGATTTATCATTTGATGCTACTCTTCACAATACACTTACTCTACACATAGAGATGATGAAGATAGTGAAAAATTTGAATCTCATAGGAACTCTATGTGGTACTAAGTCCCTCATGTATCTTACCATGCAATGTATAAATTGTAAAATATTGTACTAATTCATTATATATAAATGATTATGGTGTGTTTAAACTTCTTTAATTAATTAATACATATTTTCTACATTCACAATGTTTGCCAACTAGCTATATAATTAACTTAAATCAGTTAAATCCATCATGCAATGCATTTCCTACCAATTTTTTTTTGTGATAAACTAATAGATAATTGACTAAATAAACATCCTGCAAAATTTCAATAAAAATTTTCAAGTTTTTCTTACAATTTCCGTGGTTTTTATTCAATTTTTATCGATATCGATAATATCCCGATATTTTCATCGAAATTTCTATGTTTTTGGACTACCGATATTTCCGATATTATCAATATTTTATTCCTTGCTAAAAACTCAGTGGGCTGCAATGGAATAATTGATTACTAATTTACTACTAATTATTTATTTTCTCAAAATTTCACTTGGACTACAGCCCAAGGCTACCGACACATAGGTACTTCGTTCCCTGCATAGGGTAATTTTCTGACCCTTCTCCATCCTCAGTTGGTTTTTTTCTGACTAAATAAACAGCTTGTGTGGTCCCTTTGGGGACATCCGATAAAATTGAAATGAAACAAACAGCTTGTGTGGGTGGGGTGACTTTCCTTCGTTCTATTCTTTTTTTTTCATTGTTTTCATTTGCTGACAATTAAGCCCATGTGATTTATTTACCGCTAGAAAACCTTCTTCTTTTATTTTGGAACGTTCTGGTTTCATCCAGACCGTCAGTCGGCCTAGGCGGATGATTAAGATCCTGATCCCAGTTGACTTCGGACTGAATAGAAAAAAAAATATTTGATTTCAGATTTTTCACACGAAACCGATTCCCACCTTAACTCAACAAAATAAGCAAAATGATTCTCCAGGAAACCAGTTAGAGCAATTTTTATATAGAAAGTAGTAATTTAAATTAGTTCTAACTTCGTTTTATATATATCTTCTTATCTTGACGAATCCAATCCTGATAGAAAACTTTCTAGTAACGGCTCAATGTTGTTTAGCATCCCAATTAATTTTCACTAACCCTGCATTAGTCAGGATTGGCCATCCCCACCTACTCCTCCATGAACTCTCACATCTCCTATATATACGCCTCCTAAACCCAATTCTTTTCATTCCTCTACCTTTTAGTTGTTTCAAGTGAGTTTCTGCAGCAGAGAATAGTTTCTGATAGCTTAAAAGTACCCATCTTTCTCTTTCTTCTCACTTTTCTTTATTTTCAATAACGTTCAAGATCAAGAAATTCATCGATCGGCATACACGTTGTTAATTTTGGCTAGTAGTATTATCATGGTAATTTAATTTCTTATAATATAGGGTTGCAGCTTTAATCTTTGACTTTTATTTTCCGGCTTTGTTCTAAGATTGTTATTCGTTTTTAGTTTCAACAAATATGTTATAATTTTATTGTATCAACAATAATTGAGCTTCTATAATTAGTACTTCCATTGATTTTGAGGCTTTTTATTTTTTTCTGGGCTAATATTTGTTTGTTCCTGGCAGATGCCGAGTGAAAACGAAGATCAGTCCGACAAAGAACCATTCATAGAAATCGACCCAACGGGCCGCTACGGCCGGTACAACGAGCTCCTAGGTTGCGGGGCTGTGAAAAAGGTGTACCGGGCTTTCGATCAAGAGGAGGGCATAGAGGTAGCATGGAACCAAGTGAAGCTACGTAACTTTACCAACGATCCTGCTATGATCGAGAGGCTCTACTCCGAGGTTCGGCTTCTGAGGTCGTTGACGAACAAGAACATCATCACTTTGTACAACGTGTGGCGGGACGCTGAGCATAACACTCTCAATTTTATTACTGAGGTTTGTACAAGCGGGAATTTGAGGGAGTACAGGAAGAAGCATAAGCATGTTTCGATGAAGGCCTTGAAGAAGTGGTCAAAACAGATCTTGGCAGGCTTGCGGTATTTGCATACTCATGAACCTTGTGTTATTCATAGAGATCTCAATTGCAGCAATGTCTTTATCAATGGGAATGTTGGCCAGGTATAATTATTATTCCTTCTCTATTATTGATTATTTTTATAGAGCGGATGGGGATCTGAGTTAAGTCATATATTGAGCCAGTCATTACTCGAATTATTAGGGTTTTGTCAATAAGAAATAGTTTCGGTTTTGGGTGTTTTTCCATCTTATTCATGTGTTTTTTTCAGATTTTATTTTTCGGATTTATATAAGAAATTGTTTCTATTTTTGGTTTTTTTTTATCAGATTTGTTTCTATGTAGGTTCTGAATTTTTTTCTAAAATTTTGTTTATGGTTTCAATAGGTGAAGATTGGTGATTTGGGATTGGCTGCTATAGTGGGGAAGAACCATTCAGCGCATTCAGTGTTAGGGACTCCAGAATTTATGGCACCAGAGCTGTATGAAGGAGATTACACTGAGATGGTGGACATTTACTCATTTGGTATGTGTGTGCTTGAGATGGTGACCTTGGAAATACCCTATAGTGAATGTGACAATGTTGCTAAAATATACAAGAAGGTATCTTCAGGAGTAAGACCCCAGGCCTTGGACAAAATCAAAGACCCGGAGGTGAGAGCGTTTGTTGACAAGTGCCTCGCCCAGCCTAGAGCGAGACCTTCTGCCACTGAACTTCTCAAGGACGCGTTCTTTGATGAAATTGAAGACGACGATAATGATCAAGACGTTTGACCATGAGCACTCTTAACTATTTATGTCTTTGGGTGTGTGTAATTGACCACTAATGTGGATTAGTGCTTTGATTTTTATTTTTAGCTTTTGTTCAAGCTGTACATAGGGATGGCAATTCTAGTCATTAAACCCGATAACCGTGAATAACTGTCTGAATTGAACGAATTTGGGTATGGAAGTTTGGGTATATTTTGGATATGAGGAAAAACCGTTTATATTATTCAGTTATGGTTATAGAGTTTCCAAACCGTATCCATAATCAAATCTGACCCGATTAGTAAATAATATAATTTATATATAATATAATAGTATAATATATATATATATATATATGTATTTGTATTTATATATCCATTATTCACCGAACCATTATCTTGAGAATACAAAAGTTGCATTTTGTAGAAAAGTAAACTTTTGAATCAAAATCAATGTGAACTCAATGGTGCTTATATGAGATATCAAAGACAAGCTAACATCATCAGTGTTTTAATTTTTATACTCAACAAGATCCATTCATTGGATCATTTTATACCTCAAATGTTTAATGACGAAATTAATATCTATTAACTTATAATGTCTTAACTGAACCAATATATTTTTTGTATTGACGAAGATGGATATACCTGTTAGCCGATAGGGTTACCCGGTGGGTATGATTATAGATAATACCCGATGGTTAATTTGCGGTTATGGATATGGTTAATTTTCGTGGTTATAGGAATGGATATAACATTTTCGTCCCCAAACCAAATCGTTGTCATTCTTAGTTGTACACCGATTTGTAGGGATATATGGGGAGGGACCGGAAGGTGGGTTTTTAACGAATTTGTTTCTTGTTTTTAGTTTGGGGGGAGCTTTTGATTGAAGATCATGGTGTTCATTTTGTACATAGGGTTTTCACATTATAATATCATTGTTGTAGACTGAAAAACTTGGAGTCTCTTCTTTTGTTGATGCTTGATTTATTCAAATATTGGGATGCTATATAACTACGAGGATTTCGGTCTTCTAACTTGACTAGAATACTTGTATGTATTAAATATTTTATGTGTGCTGTAGGTATAATTTACTGAACAATTATGAAGGTCATAGACAGAGAGAAAGGTAAGACAATAGTAGAGAGAACAGATAGATGTGTAATTGTGAGATGTGTTATATTCCACCACATTGTGCCTTTATTTATAGTAGTAGGGAAGGTTAATTCATTACCCTTTCAGGATTACAACTCTTAATAGGTAATCAACTCATAATAGGAATATAAGAGATATTCCAAGATATACTAGGATTTACACAATCACATTTCTAATCTAATAGGATTGCAACACTCCCCCTTGAGTGTGTAAATACTCAAGTAAATGGCGCATCAGGTCTTCAGTGATGAAGCAAGTACAATTGATGAAGTCGTCGGTACAATGAGCAAATGCGAGTCTCATATCAACAGAAGAATGCATAAAAAAGGTAAAACTCACAAAATCTTGCTATGGTAAAACCCAAGGTGGGAGAAAACCCATAAATTAAGGAGAAAAGTGAGAAGTTGCATTAAGTCAAAACTATACGTTTTTTGGACGCAAGTAGAAGAGCTTACAAGGGTATGATCAACCCAGGATGGGTGCCTCGTTAAAACCTAGTTAGGTAGCAAAAACCCGGTAGGAAAAATGCTCCTAATCTTAAGGAAAAGGAGTACATTAAGATCAAGTGAGTATACTTCTGGATACTCCCTCTGAGTTTGACATAACTTCCAAATGAGAACTACAAGCATTGCATATGATAGTTAGGCATACCAATTCCTCGGACAAGTTTCTGGAAGGTTGCAGTGATGTAATGTAGAGGTCGACAAGGTTGTCTGGGATCTACTTGCTTGACTTCAATCTCCTGATGCTTTGCTAATGTGGTGTAGACGCAATATGTCTTGGTGTTGACTTCGTTGTTGTATCATGCTTGGTCGAGTTGATACATGGGCATAATCTTCATGGATCGTCGTTGGGACTCAACGATGGATGAAAAACACAACAAGTACTTCAAAATTCTCAACAAGAACTCCTAACCATGTCTCACTTGTGGCGTAGTGAAGTAAGGTGAGTCTTGGAACGATTCGAAGATTTCGCAACTAAGGTCATATTGGGGACCTCCAAGATATTGTAATATCCTTAACAGTAAAGACATAATGAGTTGGGGATTTTGCCTTGTGCGGGTTTAATAAGTAACAAGTGTCAGCATAACAAACAAGGCAAACATCATTTCGAGGATCGAGGGGGGGGTTGGATCAGTTGAGATGCGTTGGGATTTGCCCTTGTAGTACCTTCAAGGTACTTCTTTAATACCAATTCAGTGGTTACGTGTAGGCGCGGTGTTGCATCTTTACCAATAGATCAACAACGAAAGAGATGTCTTGTCTAATACAATGAACTAAGTACAACGAAGAGCAAAGTTGAACCTTAGATATGGAATTCCGGATTCCATAACCTCTTCAAGGGTCTCATTTGCATATAACATATGGACGATCATAGGTATACTTAAAGGTAACACATTCGGGGTGTAGTTCGACTGGTAGACTAAGGTACTGTCAGAACAACGCTTGAACTTCAGGTCAAGGCATAAGATCCTTCATTTCAAATTCCATCTTCAGGTGTGAGGTAGTTTTCTCAAGCTCTTCTAGAGTCTTAGTGAGATGTATGTCAACGACAAAAAACTGTAACTCTAGTAATTTGGAATAAGACTTCATAGTTTAACACGCAAGAGCATAATTCATATCCCTGACCGATCAAATAATCACTTGGACGGGTATACTGCATCTGTCGAATTGTAAGTGAACGCCTCAAACAAGTTAATAGGGTGTTTCGTGGTTTTGGAACTATTTGAACCCGTCCATGTAATTATTTGGGAACTTACATATAAATCTCTACATCTATATCCCCATGGAGAAAACACTAACCATATTTCATAATGCTGCTACCAATCACATGACGTTTTAGAAAAACCTTGCGCCGTAAGGCATGCATCATATCGCATTATTTCATTCATCTCATAACGCTTCCTTGGGTAGTGTAGGAACGACAGGTCTAAACACACTTTGGTAAGAAATTTGACCTGGATTGTAATTTCAGTTGTCCAATCAGTTCTACGTTGTCACTTAATCAACGGAACATGGTTCGATATCGTCGCTTTCGTTTATATCGGTAGCTACCGTATAAGTGAAACATCATCGATGGTAATCTCATTTCAATTCCATTTAGCTCATCCAAACTAGTGTACTGGACCAAGAACTTCAAGTCTAAGGAGTAATCCGGATTAATCTCATGAGATGGAAATGATTTGAGACAGTGATCAAGTATGGATTCATTGTTGTGCCTTGTCTTCCCCTTCTAGGGAAGTGAATCTTATGAACTGAGTGATCTGTCGTGCTCCAGGCCAAGATAGATTGATTGACTATCCGCCGGTGTACCGAACCGTCCAATAGGGGCATTCAAACCGTCCAACGGGGGTGGCACACCCTCCAGGAATGTTGACTTAACGTCCGTTAAGTTCTTCTATCCTTGCAGGCATGTTTGCAGCTGGTATATGATCTCGTTACTTTAGCTAGATAAGAGGAATACGTTTGGAGCAACATTCTGAAAGCTAGAATTCATCGCACTTGCTTATCACACTTGTGCGGTACGGGGATCGAGATGAGACATAGTGGGCAACGTCCACGCAATTTTACGCTGTTCTCCAAGAACATTGACACTCTTATCTCCCCCTAATGGCGGGAAGGCTGTCTCATTAAAGTGACAATCAGTAAATTGCGCAATGCATGAAACAAATATATATTGACAAATATATGGAACATATACAATATATATATATATATATATATATATATATCGGAAGGTAAATATAAATGTAGGGGGTTCACAATCATGGGGAATGTTTTCATGCTTCATGGTTGTTTCAAATATCTTCCTTTATTTTAAGCACACCTAATTTGCAAAAAACAACAAAAGCCTTTGAATTTGTAGAAGATCCTTCTTAGAAAGTCGGAATTGCATCTCCAATGCGTTGTATCATGTTCAACACAGAAAAATTAAATTGAATCAATAGCATGTAGATTAATTCAATAAAATAATAAATTAATCATAAAAAGAATGATCAAAACGTAGTACTCCCCTGATTGAAGAATAAACTCTTTTTAGCGTAACGTCAAGAGCGTGCTGATAACGTCTTGTAAGCATAATTTACTGAATAATTATGGAGGCCATAGAGAGAGAGAAAGGTACATCAATAGTAGAGAGAAGAGAGAGATGTGTAATTGTGAGGTGTGTTCTATTCCACCCCCATTGTGCCTTTATTTATAGTAGTTCCTTACCCTTTTAGGATTACAACTCTAAGGTAATCAACTACTAATAGGAATATAAGAAATATTCCAAGATATACTAGAATTTACACAATCACATTCCTAATCTAATAGGACTGCAACAATGTGCATATTATAAAAGATGATTTATTATTTGTAAACAAAAGTAGTTCTAATAGATTTATTTATTTTTTTTTTTTGTTCTTTTATAACAAAAGATAAGAATAATCTACAATAAAAATTCATTTAAATTATGCGGAGGTAAGTGAGTTGAATCCGAAACATAGTGGATTGAAGAATAAGATATATCCACGAGAGCAATCCTTTCACTTAAAGTTCTAATAGATTTAGAAGACGTTTGCTTAGAGTGTTGAATCAAATTAAAAACAAGCATAAATTAGATTTCAAGCTATATTAATTAATAAAAAAAATATGGGTTTAAGTCAACTGGTGGAATGAGCAATGGCCAGCATATTTGGTTTGATGAGCCAACCTGGAAAAGAGACGATTACCTTCACAAGCAAAAAATGGATTTGAAAAGGGTCTCTTGGAGTGAAGCAAAACACAATGATATTGAAAACTATGAGTGGGCAATTTGCCCCTTTTGCCGTTGTAGTCTTTGCTGTCACACACACTGTCTTGTTGGGAAAGACATGGCTGTGGTTTGTGGCCACGCTGGCAGAACCTTCCATTTCTTCCAACCCAAGTAAAAGGATCTTGTAGTCTTGCATCAATAAACCCTAATATGATTTGGGCCAATTCTAAAAAGGGATCAAAATTTTCTTTTCGTTAAGATTACTACTTGAGATATTAAACTGCTAAAAATTCAAACTATACTAGAAACATTTGATTTCTGTTTGTAAAGGGTAGAAGCATGTGATTTTCGTTTCACAAATTGTTAACGATTTGCCAACATTAGAGTGATTTGGATTGTTTACTCTTAATCGCCATGTTAGTTATGTGAAAAAATTGAAAGGTTGATCCCCCTTTTGAAAATAACAATGAACTTTAAAATTAAAGGTGTATTTTGTAGTTAGCTTAGAAATATAACAAGAACACTATCCTAAGATAATCCATTAATCTTGTCACCTTTCTTTATAAATATAATGAACTGATTGCAAAAATATTTTTTCTAAATTGTTTTTAGACATTTAAAACCACTTATCAAACGAGCCATAATTATTATAAGATTTGGGATTTTTATTTCAACTAAAAAAAATCATTTTGCAATCTTCTTTTCTTTATGTATTTATTTTTTATTTGAAAGAAACGTTATGTAATTATAGTGTCACGTCCTCATGATTATAACAAGGGAATACTTGCACTAACCAATTGGGTGAACCCTTATGTCCACCTCTTTGACGTGAACCAATGCTACCTTGACATGTCTCTTCTTTGATAAAAAGACTAAAGAGAACTCGAGCTTAAATATCAAATTCTAGAAATTTTTAGTCAAAATACCGTATCTTGAGTTTAAATACCAATGAAGTCATATAATTAGTACTTCATGTAGATACACCCGTCAGAGTGAATAATCCAGTATTTAGTTCCTCAATTGTAATTGAATAAAAAATAAGATGAGAAGTGATGATGTTTTCACCTTTTCTTGACATGCATACTCTTGTTTATTAATGTTTATGAGTTGAATAAATCAATGGAGAATTAAGAGCCACAAATAAACATGAATTTACATCAAAGAAAAGGGTGTGTTGAAACTATTTTCCTAACCAAAACTCATTTGAATGCAGACTGCTTAACTGACTTTATGCAAGTTATTTGAAACGCGCGCTTTTATGGCTGTTGTTTATCACATTAAAGATAACGGATTAAGAAAATTAATTATTCAAAACATTGGTTATCTCAGACATTGGAGAAAATAGTTATGAAAAACTTTGTAGTATACGAAGGATATCCTCATCTGATGCACCAAAGTAATTGAGCCATGCACCTTGATATTGTAAGTTATATTCCTGCTTTGAGATACTTCAAGACTTGCGAAGAACACGGGGGGAAATTTTGAGAAATGGGAACGTATTTTATCACAGTTCATTCACTTTGTGATGAGTCAATCAAAGAAGTAGAGCCAACAAAAATGCCGAGCAGGAGAGCTTTCAATCTGTTTCTGAAGGGACTGATATGCATTGGGGTGTTTTCTTGCTCAATTGCGGTATGTATGGGAGGCAAATCATCAGAGTTTGAAGCTTTGCTGCAATGCGTTAGAGCTGTTGATCCTCAAGATGTGCTAAAAGTTGGCCAGAATGCACCTACGCGGCAAAATCCCTGCATGCGTAAATGGAAGGGTGTGACATGCAACTCTCACTCGACTTCGATAACAGAAATCAGGCTTGAAAATCTGAATCTTAGTGGCATACTTGATGCAGATTCACTATGTAAGCTCCCAAATCTTCGAGTTGTTAATTTAGCAAGAAACCAAATTGGGGGAACTATTTCTAAATCAATATTGCATTGCACAGGGCTAACCTATTTGAATCTAAGCAGCAATATTCTGAGTGGGAGGATACCTAAGGCTCTGACTAAACTGAGATATTTGAGGAGATTGGACGTCTCTAACAATCATTTTACCAGCACTGCCTCACGCTTTGAACAGGGATTTTAGCCGGTTCATACATACGTGAAGAAATCGAGGATATTACAAAGATATGGTGCCCAGAAGCAGGAAAAGGTAGTAGATTCGATGGCCATAGTGACAGAGTCCGAGAGCCCGAATGGTGGCAGTGACAGTGTTCCACGTCCCTCTACACCGTGGTACAAGAGATACAAATGCATGGTACCAATAGTTGTGGGGCTTGGCTTCTTTCTCTCATTCATGTACTTTGTAGGAAGGCAGGCTGCTAAGTTAGCTGAAGACAGGGAGATTCTGAAGTCGCTTTGAGACTCTCCGCTGAAAATGCCTCCTCCTAATGTTCAAGAGGCAGAGAAGCCAGTAGAGAACCATTTGGAGCTCGTGTTCTTTGTTGAAGAACATGAGAGTTTTAAATTGGAGGACCTCCTTGAAGCCACAGCAGATTTGAGAAATCAGTCCTTTAGCAGCAGCCTTTATAAGGTAATACTGAAAAACAATGCCCTATATGCAGTCAAAAGGTTGAAGAAACTGCAAGTACCCTTTGAGGAGTTTGGCCAAACAATGAGGCAGATAGGGATTATAAAGCATCCCAACATTCTACCACTTGTTGGTTACAATTCCACCAATGAAGAAAAAGTTTTGATCTACAAGTTTCAAAGCAATGGAAGTCTGCTAAACCTGCTTGAGAGTACGTTCACATCAAACTATTCAATCTTAGGGGTGGGGCAGGGGGCAAACACACTGCCCTTATCTGCATATTCCTTATACACTTTCAATAGAATTTACAAATGCTCTTAACTGAATCAGGCATTTTGATTATCTATTTCTGTGATATGTGCAGGTTACACAGAAGGTAAGAGGGATTTTCCATGGAGGCTTCGGCTCTCCATAGCATGCGGCATTTCAAGGGGCCTAGACTTCATATATCAGGGGTCTGATGACTGCATCCCTCATGGGAATCTCAAGCTTTCAAATATCCTCTTGGATGACAATGATGAACCACTGATTAGCGAGTATGGGCTTTCAAGTTTCTTCGACCCCAAGAAAGGGTGTCTCATTTCTATTAAGGGTACGAATGTAATATAGTTATGTAGTTAGTATTTGGTTAAAGTAGTTAGGATTTCTTTATAAATAGTATGTGTAATCTTCATTTTAACTAATCAATACAAAAGCATATTTCTCTCTCTAAATCTCTCTCTCTCAAACTCTCTGTATTGATCTTTCTTCTCTTCATCTTTCTTCTTGATTTTCTTTCAATTCCCAAATATTACAATGTAGTTAACATGGTATCAGAGCCACCAGGCTCACGCCATAGATTCTGGTGGTTCCACTTCCCATTATTTTTCATATGTTTCTAGCTTAGTTCTTTCCAAATTTTCATTAGATGTTCGAATAAATTTTTGAGTGATTCCGCGATCGTTGTTTTACTTCTAGGTTGAACTTTCTGGATTGTGATCAAAGATTTCTCTACTGAACGTGATTGATTTTCACCGATCTTTACTTCTCATCGACTTTGGGGATTGAATTTCTTGTTCTGATGCAGAGTCGGCAAGTAAGTACCCTGAGTCATGTTCACAAGGTGTTCTGATGCAAACGGTGGAGCAATGACCGTTGGAGATTAGCGATGCGAGGGCGCTGATCGCCGGCAATCGTTGATTAGGGACTTCTTATCTTATCGCCGGCCTGCGATTCCAATTCTAACATGGTTTCTAATGTTTCTGAAGCCAAGAACATGGTCGATTGGTCCCGAATCATCCTATTGCTGGGCTCGAAAGGGTTCGTTTCTTTCGTTGTTAGGCTGAATCTTGTTCTTATTCCATATTTTGCCTTAGATCGATGAGAGACTTCTGGTTTTCTCTCTTAGCATTCTTGGGTCAAGATTGAAATTCTTATCAGGTTCTTGATTTCTGGGTTTTCACAATGCACATAATCTGTTTGATTAAATGTTTCAGTAAGAAAATGTTTGATTTCTGATCGACACAGAGGTATATCTTCGTTCATATCTTCTCTAGTTGGGGTACAGATTCAAGGTTCTCAGAATGCCAGGTTCCTTTATCTTGCACTCTATGTGTTTGATGGAATGTCGCAGTCAAAGTTCTTTGCTTCAAATTGCATAATTGTTAGAGGCCGATAGCCATAAGTGTTGAAATCATGAAAATTGTAGATAAATGAGGTGTTTGTTGGGATAGAGAGGCCGATAGCCATTTCCCTTTTATGACCCACTTCAGAAAGGCCGATAGCCAGAAGTGTGTGTAAGTTGGAGTGAAAAGTTATGTTTCAGATATTGTGTGTTACTCCTTAAAGGCCGATAGCCGGAGTAACGTTCTTGAATAGTTTTTGTTTGTCGTTAGTGTGTGCAACTCCATTAAGGCCGATTGCCGGAGTGCAGTTCTTGTTCCCTTTCTTCATTAAAGGCCGATTGCCGAAGAGGGTTGTGTTTCTTGATTTCTATGATTGTAAAGCTTGTTGTTTGATGACTGTGGATGCTGCTGAAGCATAGATTGTGTTGACTGATGAATGGGAGATTGTTGATTCTGTTGAAGACTAGATGGATGTGATTTCACCATAGAAGGTTTGTTAAGATTTAATATGTGCTTAATAGATTTTTGAGAGGACTGCAACTGAGTTGGTTACTGTTGCTGCTATTTTAGTGGTGATTGGACACGTTTTGGGATATATCATTGCTGCTGCCACTGCTGTTGTGGAACTATCTGTTGCATTTGGCTTTGAGAATTAGAAATCATATCAAGGGTCTGTGAAGTTCCAGACATATTTTACATGTTTGAAATAAGAGCATGGGTTAAACCGGAAGAAGTAGGTAATGCAGATGAAAAAAAAAAAACCAGTAGAACTTTGAACCTGTGTACACTCTTGCAATGTGCATGATTGGTTTGGACAGGGGAATGGCTTCTGTATTCTATAAATCTGAATAGAGCTCAGCCACAACAATGAATCTGATCCTATTAGAAGGCAGAGGAAAGATGTCACGATTGACGAATGCAGAAAGATCAACTGATAGATTGGAGACTGTTTCTTCAAGCAAGAAGCTTTCTGTGGATTGTTGTCAGTACAACAGTGAGACAATGGGGCTAATTTGGAGGAAAAGATCGAAAAGATTGAGGTCAGGATTATAGCAAATTTGCAAACTCACAAGTGGCTGACCAAGAAATATGTTGCTTGAAAAGCCAACATTTTTGAAATCGGCTCATATGGAAAATTTTAATGGCCTTACTCGGGATTGTATTACATCGACAAGGGCGAAAAAGCCAACAGTCTAGAAAATCAGGAACAGAAGAACGTTCTCGTCGCCATGTTCAGAAGTCCATTACATTGAGGTTCAATCACCAGGCTTAAAGAATTGGATCATGGGAAATAAGGGTGGTGTTTCTGTTTGTGTTGATACTGTGAAATTGGTTGATTGCATTTCTGATTGTCAGAATGTCTCGGTTGAGAAGAAAGCTTGAAGCAGTAGATTTCCCCAAAATGGTGTCCTGAGATGTGACTTCATTAAAAACAGCCTTTGAAGTTTCAAGTGATTGCAAGACTCCAGTTGGTTCAACTCTGTGTTCTGTTTTATAGTTTAATAGCAGTGATTGCAGATGTTCTTCCAATCTCAAACTGGGTTTCCCCAGTTGAGATTGAGGGGGAGTATTAAGGGTACGAATGTAATATAGTTATGTAGTTAGTATTTGGTTAAAGTAGTTAGGATTTCTTTATAAATAGTATGTGTAATCTTCATTTTAACTAATCAATACAAAAGCATATTTCTCTCTCTAAATCTCTCTCTCTCAAACTCTCTGTATTGATCTTTCTTCTCTTCATCTTTCTTCTTGATTTTCTTTCAATTCCCAAATATTACAATGTAGTTAACAATTTCCTCCAATGGTTACACAGCCCCAGAATAATTGTTATCGGAGAAGGGAGATGTTTATAGCTTCGGCGTGATTCTTCTGGAGTTACTAACGGGCAAAACTGTAGAAGGAACTGGGATAGACCTTCCTAAGTGGGTGACTGCCATGGTTAAGGAGGACTGGACGGGGGAGGTCTTTGACAAGGAGGTTGCTAAAGCTGCAAAAGAATGGGCCTTTCCTCTACTCAACATTGCCCTCAAGTGTGTATCAGCTTCCCCTACAAACAGGCCAACTGTTGAAGAAGTTTACGAAAAGATTAAAAAGGTTATACATGACACTCCGAATTCATCGGATTCTACTACTGAGTGTGGTGGCTACCAAGACAACTACTGTATGCTTCACTCCATCATACCTGAGACCTGGAATACTCCTGGATCAAACTATTAAATTATTAACTGAGGGTTCTATACGTGCGTAGTTTCGCGTACTTTTGTACCGGATTTTAGATCGACAAGCTTTTTATCTACATTCAACACAAAGAACTAGCCCCGTTGAGGATAGAAGATCTGTGTATTTTCTGTTGTTAGATAAAAGAAGCCAGCAGCGGATGTATTATTACTTAATTAGGTAACAAAAAACTTATGATATATATCATGTCGGGCTGTGTTTCATGATCAGGCATCTCTTCTTGTCTTATTAATTACTTAGCTTTCAATCCTAGTCATATCCTAGTCATATATATATATATATGTTTGAAAGTATTTTTAATAACTAAAAGAGCTATCAGATAACCAAATGCACTTTTTTTATAGTGTTTGGCAAAAAAAAAATTAAGAGTGCTTCTTAGTTGAAAAAAAAAAACACTTTAAGTCCAACTAAAAGTGTTTTTGCCCATAAATTTTGTGTACATTTGTTTTTATATATTTGCTTCTGCATTTCTCTCATCATCCATCCACTTTTCTAATACTATATCCCTAGTTCTCACTGTAAGAGTATGAGTATGATTCTTACAAGTCTTGGGATAATTGATATTATAAAGAAGTCTAAATCATGTTGACAAGAGTTAATCCAATCATATTGGTATATTGAGGACTCTTGTGTTTGCTCATTTATAGGACTCATATTGATATAAGGAATGTAGTCTTGTATTTCTTGTGGGATTGTTATAGGGCAATCCAGGTCTTGTAGTATAAAACCACAAGCCCCTGCTCTCACAAAACACGCTCTTATTGTTCCAATTACCTATAACTTGGAGAGCATTGAGTTTTGGAGAGAGGAGAAGGTTGTGTGTGGATTCGTCCATGGCTTCTTCATCCATGTATGTGTTAAACTAAGAAACACAACAGCATTTCAAATCAATTTCATATCTCAGGCCTTACGGGAAGGCTTTGTTATATACACTGCAACATACAACTTTACAATTCAAAATACAAGTGACGGCACGCCACACATGCAGCAGCACCATCTGCTGTCTTCTGACAGCACACATGGGAAAGACTTCGTAAGCAGTCTGCAGGTCTGTATTGTTGAGAATACTTCAGTATTTGTATATATAGAACATACTTGATGCAACGGTTGTGATTTAGTTGGTTAAATCTTATGTTCTTGACTAGTTTATTATAGAGTTTATATGGTTGCTCTTACACTCACATGTATTGCCCCACCATATCTAGCAAAAAAAAATGAAAAACAAAGGGACCTCAATTTTTTGGTTTATTTAATTTTTTGTCGAACGCAACGTAACTGATCAAATCATAAAAATGAAAACCTAACCTCCTCCACGATTTATTGCATGTGCTGAGTGGGACGTGCAAGAAGCCAGGAGCGAAATCCCAATTTCACTTGATTTGATACAGAAGGCTGAAGGCAGGTCAAATCATCGGGTGAGATTTCCTCATCCATGATCTTGACTAACAAGCCATTATGGTTGGGACGTTTCTTTACTTTCTAGGTTGTATTTGGTCACTTATTAGCGTTGCCAGGTCGAGTTTAATATGTCAACATTGGAAAGACAGCCATTATATAGAGTAAGAGTTAGCTGATTTTTTTCTTTTTAATTTTAAAGATTTTTTTTTTTTTTTTTTTTTTTTGGTGTTTAGGACTAGTTCATTTAAGTAATTGTAAAAAGGGGTGTAACTACCATAAAACCCAGTGAAAATTTGGATGTAATGAGAAGTCTTTTGGGTGTAAATCGAATTCTTGTGTTTTTAATCTTCTGTTGAAGAAGGGTTGAAGTTTAAGAGATGGTTGGAGTTGGGAGAAAATAGGTACAGAGAGAAATATGGACCACATCATAATTTCTCATTTAGTGACCGCAAATTAAGGTGTTGTATATATTGGTCACAGATGATCAACATATGTTCTGTTCAACGTGAGTACTCAAACTTTGTAAGTAGTGGATTATTCTAGTAGATAAGGTCTTTCTGTTTAAAATATAGGATATTTTTCTTTGTACTCATAACACACGTTATACGTGTCATAATATAAATAGACGACATGATTGATATGTCTTATTTTTTAGTATATTTTCTATTATTGTTCTACTTATATTATGACACATGGTTTACCCCCTTTGTATTTTGTGTATACTAAAAAATATCTCCTCTTTATTCCAATGCAATGTGAGTTCAAATCATTTTTCCTTCCCATAATTTAAATGAATTTAGTGTAGATTATTTTAGGTTTGTAAAAATAAAATAAAATTAAAAAAAAAAAAAAAAAACAAGTACCCAAACTTTGAAGGATCTTGTAACTCATGATATATATATTGATCAATTGTAACTCATGATATCCAATGTACACCTAGATTTTGTCTTCTATTTTGTGTAATTAGATTTTATTTTCTCTAAAGCACATTTCATAACATGCTTTGCTCGGAGGCTGAGGCTTCCAGCTTGGATTAGGCATGAGGCCATTAATTTATAAGTAAATTTATTGGCCCACTATGAAGCCAATACCAATGTCCTGGCCTTTCATGTGAAATCATTTTCCTTTTCTTGCCTTTTTTCTTTCTTTTTTGTTGTTTCGGTGGACTGGAATTTACGTCACCAAGGGCAAACAGCCAAAACTTACAAAGAAAGTCCAAACAGACGATTAACAAGGAGAATTACATGCATGGCTCCAAGAAAACAAGTCTAAAGGGGTTGCTACTAAGAAAGCCAGCATGAGCAAAACGTCACCCCACAAATACTATACAACCTTGGGTTTGCTAGAGGACAAGGCAAGCCATTGATCCTTGTTGAGAACATGCACAAGCGAAGATGATGGTCTGTCGACCCAAGTAGAACAACTCATCTCCGCACTTGTCTGAAATGCCAAAAAGTTCGTTGCCTTGTTTGCTGATTGAGGAACCTAAGACCAACGGCACACTTGGAAGGAATCCCCAACCTCCAAAATTCTCCTTAGTATAGGAAAAGCCTCTCAGCTGCCATTCTCAATAGAGTTGTGCAATGCGAGAATAGTTTTCTTAGAATCCGATTCTACAATTTCACTGAAGCCATGTTATTTTGCAACAAGAATGCCTTCAAGCTCCCACTGTTGAAGCAAAGGGAGTTACCGGAGAAATAGAAGAGGCGTGTGATTAAAAAGTGGAGGGCCTCATGGTAGTGGGAACAACAAATCAGGAGGAGAGGGAAGAGATTTGGGTGTTTTTTTGCTCATCCACATTAACTTTGATGTATGCTCATTATATACCTTATCAGCTGTCATGTGTCCCTTCTTCTAACCCTAGTTACTTGTTAATTAAATATATCATTCTCAATTTTTAAAGAGAACTGTTATGAGCATTCAAAAAATTTCGTTTTACACTCCTCATAAATGTAATTTTCTTTCCAATTATAGAAAGTTTGGAGTGCAAAATGAGATTTTTGGAGTGCGAATAATAATTTCCTTTTTAAAACTAATTTTAAACATTGTCACTTAGTATTACGATCTAGTGGTATTCCTCCTCACTTATAAGTGAGATATCTTAGGTTTAATTTTTGGCATAAACGAATTAAACCACATTATTACTAATAAGCCCCTTTGTAGAAAATATCATATTTGCTAAAAAAAAAACAAATTTTAAACATTGAACTTAAAAATAAAAAATAAAATAAAAACTCAAACCTTGCCCAACAGTGTTTCGTTCCCCACCCACGCCAACCATTCAATTGATTCTTCAAAGTTTCATCCACCCACCCAGCCAAGCTTCTTCTTTGGGTGTAGGCCTGACAAACGGGTCGTGTCGTGTTCATGTAACACATGTTATCTCAACGGGTCGTGTCGTGTCAAGTGACCTGACCCGTTATGACTCGTTCTTCTTAAATTTGCACATATCACACATTGCCACATAAATATTACTTCAAAACATTAAAACACATTTTTCGTTTAAGTACTACATCTACACTCGAAAATAAGAGCCTAATAAACAAACATTCATACACCACTGGTCTATTACAAAATATTAAATGTGCAAGGATATGAAAAATAAAAGAGTTTTTGTTTTCAAGGTTGTGAAGCATTTCTCAAAAGTTTAAACCTTGCCAATGAAACTCAAATCTTGCATGTTATTCCTTTTACAAAATCCTCAATTTTCATCAATCATCATGACATAAGATTTTGTGGTATCCACTCGTGTAAATATTTTAAATTGAAGATCGAATTCATTCATTGTATTCATATAGGGTCAAGGAGTGTAACTGTAAAAAATTATCAAAATCGGAGTTAAAATAACCGTTATATAGTGATTTTTAGTTGATAAGCGTCGAAAAGTTTTGTCCCGTTATTTGATCTCTGAATGTTTTTATTTTGCGATTTTTGGCGTATGCGATCTTGAAGCATATACAAACAAGTTTGACGGTTGGATCGTTGAAATTAGTTTCGTAGAATGCGTATCCCATCAAAACGATAGATTTACTAACACTTTGATATTTATACTTTCATTAAGTACAACTAGTGTAAATATTTTAAATTGAAGATCGAATTCATTCATTGTATTCATATAGGGTCAAGGAGTGTAGCTGTTAAAAATCATCAAAATCGGTATTAAAATAACCATTAAATCATGATTTTTTGTTGATAACCGTCGAAAAGTTTTATCCCGTTACTTGATCTCTGAATGTTTGTTTTTTGCAATTTTTGGCATATGCAATCTCGAAGTATATACAAACATGTTTGATGGTTGGATCGTTGAAACTAGTTTCGTAAAATGCATATCCCATCAAAACAATAGATTCACTAACACTTGAGAGTTTATTCATACTTTCATTAAGTATAACATAAGATTTTGTGGTACCCACTAGTGTAAATATTTTAAATTGAAGATCGAGTTCATTCATTGTATTCATATAGGGTCAAGGAGTGTAGCTGTAAAAAATCATCAGAATTGGAGTTAAAATAACTGTTAAATCGTGATTTTTCGTTTATAACCGTTGAAACGTTTTGTCCCGTTACTTGATCTTTAAATGTTTGTTTTCTGTAATTTTTGGCGTATACGATCTCGAAGTATATACAAACATGTTTGACGGTTAGATCATTGAAACTAGTTTCGTAGAATGCGTATACCATCAAAATAATAGATTCACTAACACTTAAGAGTTTATTTATACTTTCATTAAGTATAACATAAGATTTTGTGGTATCCACTAGTGTAAATATTTTAAATTGAAGATCGAATTCATTCATTGTATTCGTATAGGGTCAAGGAGTGTAGCTATAAAAAATCATCAAAATCGGAGTTAAAATAACCATTACATCAAGATTTTTCGTTGATAACCGTTGAAAAGTTTTGTCCCGTTACTTGATCTCTGAATGTTTTTTTTTACGATTTTTGGCGTATGCGATCTTGAAGAATACATAAACAAGTTTGATGGTTGGATCGTTGAAATTAGTTTCGTAGAATGCGTATCCCATCAAAACGATAGATTCACTAACACTTATAATTTATTTATACTTTTATTAAATATAACATGAGATTTTGTGGTATCCACTAGTGTCAATATTTTAAATTGAAGATTCAATTCATTCATTGTATTCATATAGGGTCAAGGAGTGTAATTGTAAAAAAGCATCAAAATCAGAGTTAAAATAACCGTTAAATAGTGATTTTTCGTTTATAACCGTCGAAAAGTTTTGTCCCATTACTTGATCTCTGAATGTTTATTTTTTGCAATTTTTGGCGTATGTGATCTCAAAGTATATACAAACATGTTAGACGGTTGGATCGTTGAAACTAGTTTCATAGTATGCGTATCCCATCAAAACAATAGATTAACTAATACTTAAGAGTTTATTCAAACTTTCATTAAGTATAACATAAGATTTTGTGGTACCCACTAGTGTAAATATTTTAAATTGAAGATCGAGTTCATTCATTGTAATCATATATGGTGTATGAGTGTAGCTATAAAAAATCATCAAAATTGGAGTTAAAATAACCGTTAAATCGTGATTTTTTCGTTGATAACCGTCGAAGGGTTTTTCTAATGCGATCTCAAAGCATATACAAACAAGTTTGACGGTTAGATCGTTGAAATTAGTTTCGTAGAATTCGTATCCCATTAAGTTCAATGATATATATATATATATATATATATATATATTAAGTAGATTTAAATTTATTTATTTTGTTCATATAACACTTAAGAAATTGAATGGTATGTAAATTTAAGCCGATCCAATTGTCACCAATTTTTAATATTTAATTTAATATATATATATATAATTATTATAGTTTATAGGGATATAAAATTGTTAAATTAATATATATAATTATTATAGTAATTTTTTAGGGTTATAAAATTATAAAATTAATATTTTGCTTATCGTGTATCGTGTTACCCACGTGTATACCCGAACCAACCCGTTATCTTAACAGGTGCTTATCGGGTTACCCAATAACGATCTGATTCGTTATCGTGTCGACCTGAACACCTGTTAATTTCGTGTTGTGTCGTGTCGGTTATCGGGTCGTGTCAAGAATTGCTAGGCCTATTCGGGTGCATGGCGAATTTGCCATGACTTCGTCCTCCGCCCTCCCCCATTTTTCTTCCTCTGTAACAACAATTGGAGACCACCACGACGGCTGCGCCTTTGCAGCCATGAAATTCGATAGCAACCTCACCTAACACTATGTTTGGACAAAGAAATTTAAAATTACTAAGGAGTTTTAAAATAACGGAAATTGAATTGATGAAATTTTATTTTTTAGAATTTGTGAATTTTTTTTGTTTGCTTAGCCTAAAAGAACAATGGAATTGAATACAAAATTTGTTATTTTTAAGTTCTCAATCATAGAAATTGGGAAATGACACCTATTTACATGGAATTTAAACTTGGGAATTGGAGGTCCCAAATTCCAAGTTTTTTTCCACACGGAAATTCTAAATTTCTATGTTTATGAATCCAAACAAGAGAATTGGTGCATGTCAATTTACAAATTTGAACTTTTATCCAAATTCCAACTTTATTTCCCTTATCCAAACATAGTGTAAAGAATCATCCCCTTCTCTTTCTTGCGAGGATATTTCTGTGCACGTACATATTTGATTTTCCGATTTGGGATTATTTTCTTGGCGAGGACATTTGTTGGGTTTCATTATAAACTAAAATAAAATTAGAGTTACAATGTAAGAAGGAGAACAAACACATGGTGATTCACCATTGCACGAAGAAGATTGGCTGGGTGGGGGTAGAATTTGAAGAATTAATTGAAGGGGTTGCGTGGGTGGGTAGTTGTTTTTGGGATTTGGCTGGGTGTGGAACTTGAAGGGTTTGAGTTTTTATTTTAATGTTTAAAATTAGTTTTAAAAATTGAAAATTATATATTTAAGGGTGCTGATAAATCCACCCCATTGTCTTATTTTTCCACCCACATTTTAGTATAAATTTTAATGTCAATTTAATTATTGTGCCTTTCTGGGACGAAATCCCATTTCTTGTAAACAAGTATTTCTACTTCCATTTTTTCTTTCTCCAAAACCCTAATTCCAGGGATCTAATCAAATACGAACCAACCGATCATATATCACCCATCATTGCTTCATAACATCCATGACTTTAAACTCTGTGTCCTCCCAGCCCTTTCTTTGGTTCTAATCCCAACCCAAACCCCACCACCCTTCTCTCTCATTTCCCTTCTTTCTAAAACTTTAAATACATAACCCACCCATTGAATTCCATTGCAATCTGCAATACTTGAAATTCATAGGAAAATAAAATATCTAGACTATGTAAGGAACAAGAAGATGAGTGGTGAGGCAGTTTTGTTGCCATGGTGGTGTTCCGATGGTTGGGGGACCTCGGTTGGGTGTTGGGAGTTGGTGCGGCACTCTAGCGGAGTAGGAGTGTTGAGGGCTGAAATCATATTAGGGTATTGTAGGATTGATGGTCAGTGAGAAAAGAGTGTTTTCTTCTTTTAACACTTTTGGTGGGTGAATAAATAAAATGGTGTGGGAAAATAATACAATGGGGTGGGCGTAGTACCACTCATATTTAATTAGCAAGTAACTAGGGTTAGAATGATGGACATATGGCACCTAATAAGGTGTATGGTGCCCAAAGTTAGTGTGGGTAAGCAAAACTGCACCCAATGTTATCAACTTTGTATTTAAGTGTGATTATGTAAGTTCTAAATTATATTTGATCCTAATTATTCTTTCCTATTATGACTTGTATTCCTTGGAGGAGAAGGATTCTTCCTCCCTTATTACTATAAATAAAGGCACTGCGTAGAGGGAATAACACATCATGTATACAACCTTACAAACACATCTTTCCCTATTCTCTCTCTGTGCCACCGGCCTTCTCTCCCCCGTCAGATTAAATAAGCCACAACATGTTATTAGCACGCTCTTACCGTTGCGCTTAGGAATCTAATGTGGAACTTTTCTGCATTAAACCAGTTCATCAATATCATCATGTAATCAAGTTCTTTCAAAACAATGGTTTTTCTCTTAATATTTTTGCAACCCTGATAGCATGAACATTCACCATAATGCATGACCCAACTTTACGTTTTTCGAATTTTAGATTCTACATAAATTGTGTATGCATTATATCCATACTTGTTGAATTATGTGAATTGATATTGCCATGAATTTCATCATATATCTACTCGTGCATTAAACTATATATTGAATATGCATTGAATTAATCTGGGAATTAAGAAAGAAAAAAATTAAAATTAGGGTTTATCATAAAACCCATCCCGTCACCATCCCACACTGCGAGTCGTTGGCTCCTAAGCCGCTCCACATTGAGCCGCCAGCACCAAGCCCGTAGCCTGTGTGGCTAAGTCAAGTTATGAGACCACGAAGTCAGAGCCATAGGCTCCCTGTTTGAAACCCAGAAAACACCTGACATCTTCCATAGCGTCTTCTCCCTCACAGGTAGGCCTGCAGCCTAACCTTAACCTTGGGTCATCGTCATGACAACCTGAAGCTCGTCCACTGACGTCGAGGACCGATATTCCTTTGAATCTCATCGGATTTTTCAAAATTTCGATATAACTTTTTTAGGAATTCTAAAACATTGAATGTTTTACTCTCTGTCCACCCTTATAGGTCACCAATGAACCCACAGTTCTTTTGTTGTGATTTTTGTGCCACAACACAACTGCCTGAAGTAATGGCGCATGTTTTCTTCTCCGGCGACGTTCACCCAGCTCGCGCTGAGGTGTTTGGATCACGAACCGAAGCCTACTTGGGCTTGGCCTGTTCTCGGTGAAGCACCAACCCTTTAGGCTTTGAAGCTTCCCTCGGCCCAACATCGGCCCTCTTTGGCCACGTTGTTTCTGTGTCTTGCACCACAAAGGAACCCAGCCCCGTATGGATGTCTAGGTTCTCATACTCCATGTCGCACCTGATCCTAGCTTGTCACTCGTACATCGGTGCACCCGTTCCGAGTTGCACTGGATTGCAGCCCATGCACTAGTGTACCTATGCACGCATCGCACTAGATCAGAGCCTTTTCTAGGCATCTGCTTTTGGGCTTACGCCTGCAACCCATTTATTTTGTGATGTTGGGCCTGCCTGCATGTTAGGCCCGAGCCCAATCCAGCTCAATTTTTGGGCATGGGCCACACGATCCAATCTGCTTAGCCCAGCTGTGGGCTTTTGGTCCTTATTTTTGGGCCTCGAGCTTAATTGTTTATTATTTTTAGACAATTTGGGTTTTATAATTTTTTGCCCAACCTTTAATTTTGGCCCAAAGTCCAGATAATTAATTCAATTATGATCATAGGCCTTGAAGACCTATTTGTTGCATAATTTTGTATATATATGCGTTTGTTTGCAAGTATTATAACCTGAAGTTCATAAACTTTTATCAAAAAAAATTAATTGAATGGATTTAAGTTTTTGAACTTTTATGCATGTGACTAGTTCAATTAATTTTTATTTCTAGGTATGACTAGTTGGAAAGTTCGTTGTTTGGCAGATAGTGCAACCACGCACACCGTTTTGCATGAACGCATCTATTTCACTAACTTCGTACCTAAGAATGCATCTCTGACAAACCTCTCAGGGCCATATAACCTGATTGAAGGATATGGTCCAGTGGTATAATCTTGACCATTGATGAGGCATTTTATTCTCCACGTTCCGGAACAACGTTGTTGAGTTTTGAGGATATTAGAGATAGTAATTACCACACTTAAACTTATGTAGAAAATAGAGCTGAATTTATGTGCATCACTTCCTGCAAATATCGCCAGAAGCGTATTTTAGAGAAGATGGAACATATCCCGAGTGGTATGTATACTATGATCATATGCCCTATAAAAAGCCACTACGTGGCTGGCCCTACCTATAGGACCGCGCATAAAATTACACTTTGGCATGACAGTTTGGGACACCCTGGACGAACAACGATGCATCATATCCTCAAATCATCACACGAGCATCCACTAATCTGAAGTTTAGGTTCGATTCAAGGAATTGCATGTCAAACCTGCTCCATGGGAAAGTTTATTATTACACCTTCTTATGACAAGATTCGTTCGAATCCTTTTATTTTTCTACAAAGGATTCAGAAGGACATTTGTGGACCGATTCACCCTCCTTGCGGACCATTTAGATATTTTATGGGTTTGGTTAACGCTTCCACATGTTTGTCACACATGTGCTTATTGTCCATAAGGAACGCTGCACTCTCTAAACTGTTGGCTCACCTTGATCAAATATATTTAATTGGATAATGCTGGAGAATTCACATCTAAAACTTTTGATGACTATTGCATGTTAGTTGGGGTTGAAGTTGAACATTTAGTGCCCCATGTTCACACCCATAACGGCTTGGCAGAGGCATTCATTAAGGGCTTACAAATGATTACTCGATCGTTGGTCATACGTACCAAGCTCCTGGTCGCTGCTTGGGGACATGCAATATTGCATGCAGCCATATTGGTCCGCCTAAGGCTTGTTGCAACCTAACCATATAGCACCATTTAGTTAGTTACTTGACTATACTTTTTTGGTTGTGTGGTTTATGTGCCAATTTCGCCGCCCTTACATAAAAAAATGAGGCCTCAGCGAAAGATGGGAATCTATGTCAGATATGATTCTCCTTCAATTATTCATTACTTAGAATCTTTGACAGGCGATTTGTTTACTGCTTGTTTTACGGAACGTCAATCTTCCTAAAGAA